>NC_056737.1:1510870057-1510890057 GCF_019279795.1 Protopterus annectens
TAGATGGGGGTAAACATGTCTAATGGGGGTGGGGACAGACAAGTAAGGTGTACATAGCTGTCTCCATGCACAAGGGATATATGTACATCCCAGTTCTATAGTCAGATGTGGGTTCAGACATGGGCTGAAAGTAGCTAGGTGTAACAGCATGTCCAGTATGACCATTAATAGTAACACTGGGACTCCAGGACAGGCCTACCTGTACTCCAGTCCAGGATTTTGTGTGCTACAGTTGATTGTCTGATGAACCTGTGTAAACAGTTCAGCACCTCACTGATATACTGGCTGAGGGATCTCCTAGGTGTGTGCTATCCTTATTAACTGACCCATATCTAGGGTGGGTACAGGGTGCATTGGGCTGAGAAGAGTTTTGCATAATATGTGAGGTACATTTTACACAGCACTGTGATGTCCTGGTATGTCCGTGGCAGATCAGTATAGATTAATGTAAAGAACCGTTGACAGACATTTATCTACTGACTTCATACACTGCAGGGAACCCATGCTACTGCATGAAGTGTTCTAGTCTGCATATTCTTCATTTCTCTGGGCAGTGGCTCCTCCTTCCCCTTATATGTGGCCCTTTGTCCTGCTCTGCTCCAGTTGCAGGCTTTGTCCACAATTGCTGCTCTTATGTAGTTGCAGTTATGGTGTGACTGGGGTAGAAGTCATAACATCACACAGAGTGTTGCAGACTGCACAACTCTGACTGTACCTGTTTAGCAGGTTGGCCGGCATTGTGCCTTATACATCTACTCTGGTCCTTAGATGGTTTATGCTGCACTGTTATTATAAGGCTACATGTTGGCCATACCTCTCATACTATTACAGTCAGACACCTGGACAGGGCCATATATAACAGTCAGACACAGGCCCACACATGGGTACAGGAGCTTAATACTGCTCTTCCGAATCTAGACAGTTGCTAGAATTGTTTTGTATTAACTTGCATTTTTTTATGGGTATGAAGTCTGCATCTCAGCTGTCTGTTATTGATGTTTTCACATCAACCTTTATTGGTTTGGCAATAGTTTGCCAGACAAATGCAATGTTATGACAAACAGAACAGACATATGAAGCATACATGTGGACATTCTGGGAAACCTTGTCATTTGTGGGGTATGGATGGTGGCCACTGACTTGTCAGTACTAACAGAGTTACATGGCAGTCTTTATATCCTGGTGCTAGACTGACTTGTCACGACCTGATGTTTTACTAAGCACCGTCTATGTTACTTAGAGCTGTGCACTGTCCATATCTGTAGCCCCCCCTCCCTCTATTGCTCAGCTTTCCTGCAGTAGTAAATATTGACTTCTTGACAGTCTGTAGAACTCCTATCGTAGGTGAAGCTGGCATGCAAAATAGCAAGCATGGCCAGTCTTGAACCATGGACCCTGTCAAGCACAGTAATGCACTTAGCCCACTACAGCCATCAGTCAGCGCTGCGTACTTCCTGACACTATTAACCATACACATACATAGCACATTGACCCCTGCATATTATCGAAATGGAACATGTTAGCAAGTTGATTGGGACAGCCCTGGGAATGTGTCATCTGCTACTATTACCTTACAAACATAAATGTTACTGCTGTTCTATGGGAACACAGGTGTGTCAGGGGTAGGGACCATAACTCTCACCTGTACAGATTTTAGCAGAATGTCCAGATGTTTGCCTCATATTGGGTCTTTTTTTCATAATATTGTGGTTGTCTGGAAAATTACTGGCAAATCATTAAAGACTGAAGTTAGAAACTAATGACAGACATTTGAGTTTCAGACTTCTTATCCTTCAGAGAATTCATGCTACTGTAAAACCTGTTATTCTATCAACTTTCTGAGTTTGTAAGAGCAATATTTAAAAATGTCTCCTGTTTTGGGGCCTTTGCCCCACATTTCTTTATGGCTTTGTACAGATTTCTTGCTGTAAGATGTTTGGAGGTATGTATGGGACTCCAGCATTGACATCCATGCATCTGTCCTATGACCCCACTGTTTCCCTCATAAAGTGCAGTGGGTTTTGCTGGCTTGAGGCCTACTGAATATTCTCAGGCAGACGGTATTTGGTGGAGTGTTCCTGTTGTTCCACATAGCTGTCAGTTGTCTGCTGCTATCCTGGTAGCCCACTCCATTCCCTTACATACATGCAGCAATACCATACATATGCTACCACAGTCTGCTACCACATTCATTTGTTGTTAAGAAGAGTGAATTACCTTGTGCCTGCATCAGTTGAGAGGACAGTGCTTCAGGGCTAACTCTGTCTGATGCATGTAGTACGCAGCCTATACATGGTAAGGTACAGGTAGTTTGATGTGGCTGCTATCTTTTTTACTGTGTATATGAGTCGGAGTGAAGTATCAGTCCCTGGGTCCCTAGGTTGTCAGTGCATGTGCTATGCATTGCCTCTTTGTCAAGGCTAGGGCATACTGGACATGCCTACATCTGTCTACAGGGACAGGCTCAGGAAGTTCCTCCTCCGAGTCCCCTTGTGCCTGTGGGGACCTTAGCAATGGCGGGGACTGTGTCTCTCTTCCCTCTGATGTTCTTGCCGCAGCTGTTTCCACATGATCATATGGCGTAGCATGGCACATACTATGAACATGTGTGCACATGTGCATGGAGAGTACTGCAGGGCTCCACCAGATATGTCACGGCAGTGGTACCATGACTTAAGCAGCCCATACACATGCTCTATGATGTTCCTAATTTGTGCGTGCGCCTCATTATGGCATTCTTAGGTTGGTGTGAGTGCATTTCTGATGGGTGTCATCATCAACAGTTCCACTGTATAGGCTGCATCCCCCCATAGATGGCCATATGGGATGTCCCCCTGGCAAAAGCCTGGTACAGCTGTGATGAGTGCAAGATGTGGGAGTCATGATAAGTACTCTCCAGCTACATGTACACAAATGTTCATAGTATGTGCCATGCTACACAATATGATCCTGTGGAAACAGCTGCAGCAGGAACAGCAAGGGGCAGGGCCACACAGCCCCCCACTATTGCCAAGGCCAGCACAGGCACAGAGGGACTCAGAGGAGGAACATCCTGAGCCTGGCCCTGTAGGCAGAACGAAGAGTGCACAGTATGCCCAGGCCTTGGCAAAGAGGCAATGTATAGCACACACATTGACAATGTAGGGACCCAGGGACTGATACCTCTCTCCGACTCACACAGACAGTAAAAGGGATGCCCAACATGACACTACCTGAGCTTTACCATGTACAGGGAGTGTACTATGTCTATCCAACATCATCAGCCCTCCAGCACTGTCCTTAATACTGGCCCAGCAACAAGGAAAGTCACTCTTCCTATCAATTACTGAATGGAGTAGTATGTTCTCATACTTGTATGTATGATATGGATGCAAGCATGCAAGGTAATTGGGTGGCTGAATGGGATAGCAGAAGACAGCTATATGGAACAGCAGAAAATTCATAACAAATACTGATGTCAACATACTAGGCAGCACTACATAATGTGACATCCCCCACTGTAGTACATGTGATGGCCCAAAGAACTGTGTGTGTCAATAGGTCACACACATGGATGTCAATGAGGGTTACATATCCCCCATCAGCCTCACCCAGCATGACAGGTGTAGATGACCATGAAGAAAGGATGGGCTAAGGCCCCCAAATGATGGCAATGGTGAACAGCCCCCCAACCTATAACACGTCTGGCAGTTGCATTCCAGTCCTGAAGGGTAAAAAGTCTGAAACTGAAATATATGCTATTAAGATCTAACATGTATACTCCACTGTTATGCCTCCTGTCTGTATGATAGGTCACAATACAATATGAAATGGAAGCCAACATAATAACTGCACTAGTACAGTCATTTCAAATGTTAAAGTCTGCAGGTGTGCACCCCCCACCACACACAATCCCATGTAGAAATGCAGTAACACATGGCTTGCAGCACTCTCAAATGGCCTACAGTCCTCTGGCAAAGGCCCATGCCTCACCCATAGTGCCAATTTATGGAATGTCAGGGGGTCCCAACTAACAACCTAACAGTAAACAGAAAACAAATGCAAGGTCTTGTTGACAAATGCCAGGAGCATGCCTTCCCATGTTCTACTGCAAGGACTGTGAATCAGGCCATAAATACTAATGGGATAAAGGCCCAAATATAGGGATACCTCCAAGATATTGCTTGCATAATATTAGGTGGAGGAGAGAATAACAGATGGGGGTGTAGAAGCATGGATGTCATGGAGTGTGTGAAGTCTGAAACGCTATTGTCTACTCATACTACTCCTAACTGCAAACCCATGAATGGATAGCCACAAAACCACTTTTAAACCACAATGTGAAGGTAAACTGACCAGATATATGAATCCTGCATCTGGATAACCTGGGTGTATCTGTACAGCTGAGAGGTAGGGCCCCTGCAGGATATGGCCATTCCTTGAAGTTGAGAAAAGCACAAGAAGGGAAACCCCAGCCAGTATACTAACAAGGTGCTGCACCATTTACACAGAACCAGCAGTCTATTGTCTGTAGCTACCCTTCTATATATATATATATATATTGCGTAGTCTATATGCCTCAGAATATTGGTCTCTGATGCATTCATTTCATATTTCCCGGTAAATAACTGTGAGCAAAGAATGATAACTGTCAGTAGTTGATGACATGACACATCACAGTGTAAAACAGTACATATGTCAGAATATCTATGTTACAAATAAACATGTCACACAAGAAGCACAGACAGCAATAGTTACAGTATCCCCTGTATGTTAAGCCCATTGTGTCTCCATATTGGCAACCTATCTACAGATATCCTGCAGAAACAGTTTGCTAGGTGTAGCTGTAGCACACAAAACCCTGAACTGGAGTCCAACCCCCACTGGAATGGATGCACACACTCAGTATAGAAGGCCATACTGGGCATGTGCCTACACTTAAAGAATGAAGCCCATGTCTCACAACACAGTGGACTACAGTTATATGTTATTCTCAGCTGCCAGTGCACACACACCAAATTGTACACCATTGATACTTCACACACACACATTGGATAGGAATACACACATATATCTAAGGCAAACATAATATAATATGTCACACATACACTCACAGAGAGACGTGGGGAAGAGAAAGACAGACAGCGACAGAAAGAATCCCATTATAAGGCCTGTCCCACACACTAGACATCCCATTGGTCTATATCAAATGATGTGCTGATGTCATTCACTGTAGAGAAACCTTTGGTTAGCCCTTAGCCCTATAGTGTCAGTGGTGCTTGTGATAACTATGTAACACTACCGTACAAATAGGTATCCATGTTGCAGTTGTAATCTCAGTCCTGTCAAATGTGAAGCTGTGTGTGAGTGTGTGTGTGTGTGTGTGTGTGTGTGTGTGTGTGTGTGTGTGTGTGTGTGTGTGTGTGTGTGTGTGTGTGTGTGTGTGTGTGTGTGTGTGTGTGTGTGCGTGCACATTTCTAGATGAATGTGGTTGAGGCCATTCAGACTAAATCACTCATACCCCTCCTTCTGCAGCGCTGCTGATGTCACTCACCTTCAAAGATACCTTTGGACAGCTTCCCATCATTTAAACTCCATGGTGCTTGCGATAACTGTGTAATACTATAGTGTAGCAAACTAGTTAGGTAGGAGTTCCAATCCTAGCAATGGTGTAAATATGAGTGTTTGCATGAGAGAGTGTGTGTATCCTTGCTGAGACCTGATTTTGTGGTCATTCACACTTACACTTCCCTTACCCTCATTTAGCACTGCTGCTGATGTGACTCACTTTCAAAGATACCTTTTGACAGTTCTTTAGCATGTAAGCTCCATGGCACATGCGATAAATGTGTAATACTATAGTGTAGCAAACTAGTTAGGTAGGAGTTCCAATCTTGGTCCTGACAGCTGTGTAAATGTGAAAGAGTGTGTGTGTGTGTGTGTGTGTGTATCCTTGTAGAGACCTGATTTTGTAGTCATTCACACTTACAACACTTCCCTTACCCCTACTTTAGCACTGCTGCTGATGTGACTCACCTTCAAAGATACCTTTGCACAGCTCTCAAACATGTAAGCTCCATGGTGCGTGTGATAAATGTAGAACAATGTAGTAGAAATAACTACATTAGTATGGGTTTGAATCTCATCTCTGGCAAGTGTGTGTGTGTGTACATATGTATGTCCATACTTCAAAGATTTTGGCCCCAGTACACATCTCAGTGAATGACTTTAGCAGTCCTGCAGATATCATCTACCTTAGAAGTTCCTTTTGCCAACCCTAAACCATGTAAGGTCAGTGGTGCATGTGGTAAATGCATAGCATAATGGTCTGAAAAAGTAGTTTGATAGAGGTTTGAACTTCACCCCTGGCAAATGTAAATGTGTGTGTAAGGTAAAATATTTTTTGGAATCTCTCACCCACTACATCACCCAATGTCAGTATTTACAAGAGCTGGTGATGTTCCTCACCTTAGAAGTACCTTGGGACAACATCCATCCTGTAAGCTCTGTGGCACATGTGCTAAAGGCAGTGCACTGTAGTAGCAATACATAGCTAGGCAGGGGTTTTGAAACTCAGTACTGGTAAGTGTGTGTTAACAGGATCCATTAGGGGGTGGGTTTTGCAAAATTATTATGATGAGGACCTAGTATATATCACAATGTCCACATTACATGCCCAACAGATGTCAAACACCGGAGAGGTTGGTGTACACAATCCACAGCCCTAAATGTGACAGTATGGATTAGTGAACAATATAGGCAACTCTTCTATTACTCAGAGACCATGCTCCACCCATGTATCATACACAAACACACTTGGCTAGGAAACAACCACTATATAGATAGTTCCCCTGCATATTACCTCACAGATAGTACCTACAGTGTGATTGCAGTGGACTATTTGCCTGTTGACCACAACAGTGCCACTGACATGAGACAGTTCTTTGATGTGTTACATATCTTGACTGAGTGTGTGTTTTCCAGCAAGTAAAGGGACATGGCACCCTCAAAAAGCTTGCCACCGCTCACATGATGTTTTTTGTTCTTGGCGCCTTTAAATTCAGTGGAATGAAGGGGGGCGTGTTGATCACATGTTTTTGAGTGATTTTATTTTAAGGGAATTATTGCAATGGCGTGAGTTTTTTAAATTCTGAGGAAGTTGGTGCAGAGCGCTGATGAAAAGCTACACTGAGTTGTTTGGCTTAATTAAAATATTTCAATTTTGTTTATTGGCATTCAGTGTGATTTGTATGCTTACTCAATTTGGATTATTGAGTCTGAGGATATCACTGGTTTGGTAGTGTGAGTGGTGGCAAGCTTTTTGAGTTTGTCTTTTTGTTTTTCTGGTGGACATGGCACCCTGTTCCATCTCCTCAGTAACCCAATCAATGTGTACAGTAGCCCTTTTGCCATGTTCCCCACTGGACACCTGCAACAACTCTAGAGTCTGCAAACATACCTCACAAAGGGAATACCATGCCTTATACACATGCCCTGTATGGACAGACACCACTAACTCCACTGAATACCCATATCATACTGTCAATGTAGGTGCAATCACTACCTTAGTTACATAGCCAGGTCTCACCAAATAAGGTCAGGAATGCTATATCAGAAGATACCAATTTGTCCACACAACATGCCCCAGAGACGTCAAGCACACTTTCAGATGTCAAAGAACATGCATGTGGGACATGCGCACAACCCAGACACTGTCCATGTTATGGAATATAGATCACATACATGGGAAGCAGTGCACATCACTGGCTACCCACAATAGAAACCTTGATGAGTGGATGGGGAATACAATACCCACCCCTGGGGACCACTCCAGTAACTATACTCCTGAGCCACACTGGGGACTATTGTCATGTGACCTGATGCCAAGGTATTCCCTTCAGCTAGCTTTGTAGAGCCTTCAGGCCCATTCACTTACTACACATATGTGAACCAATGAACCTATGGAGCCCAGTACTGGCAATTGTGTGTGTGTGTGTGTGTGTGTGTGTGTGTGTGTGTGTGTGTGTGTGTGTGTGTGTGTGTGTGTGTGTGTGTGTGTGTGTGTGTGTGTGTGAATAGTAATCCCAGTTTGTTTGGTTGACGAATATCCCCTGTGGCTATGGGTATTAGCAATCGGAGGTATGTCCAAACCAGAACATGTACCATTCTCCATTCTACAACAGATGTACATCAACATGTACCTATGTACAACCCTCAGCCCTATAATCTGTGAGGCATATGCAATCACTGTGTTACAGAACAGGAATTACCATGCACATACTGTACCCTGCCTATGACATGGTGAATGTGTCACCACAATGCCATACCCTGTGGCCTTGCTGCAGGGCCGCATCCTGGTGACACACAGATGCCTAGAACAGACATGGGATACAGCATGTGAAAACACATTCACTCAGTACTTGAGTTGTGGGAGAGAAAGGGGTAAAGCTGGCACTGAATGTGTTGCCAAGACTGTGGCCAATATCTCTTGTCTCAGGATAGGTATTAGCTTCGTGCAGTAACACACAGCACTTGTGTTTAATGCTGTGGAGGTTGTTGATGTAACTATCAAGGCTGTTGTGGTTGTTGTCAATGTCTGCTGCATCTCTGCTGCCATAAAATGCCTGTCAGGGACTCCATGAGGGATCCAATGTTGTGTTTGTGGCTAATAAGGGAGTTCAACAGTCATGGGACCCCACCTTTCCCCTGCAACAGTGTCCTCCTTCTGATGTACACTTCAGTAATGGCAGGGGACCATCATATTGTCTCCCAGTGTTTGTAGGACAGTATCTGGGTTCAGTTGGCTCTGGCTAGTACCATACATTCAGGTACCTGTTTATATAGTGTCTATGTGTATGACTCCACAGTCACGCATCTGCATCCCATTGCAATGGGTGTAGTGAAGACATCCACTCCTGTTTTCATGGCTGCAAAGTCAGATTTGGAGAGTTTTTGCTAGGTGGTTATCTTTGTGGGGGATGTGGCCGACATGTTGAGTTCCATGTTGATTACAGCCTGTGTGAATCTCACCATGCAGGGATTGACATCTGGGGATGAGCAATGGTGCCATATTTAAGTGGTCAACACAGGTCAAGGTTGTTACATCCTCTACCATGGGTCAGTATGATCTGGTTTAGGGCAATGGAAAAGATGAATCCCAGAAGTGTTGGGCCACTGTACTGGTGATTGGCTACATTCCCCATGTGATGGAGGGGTAGATGAAGACTCATACTATGTCAGTGTTGCATTGGAGCATCAAAGATGACAGGGAATGGAGGGATGTGCATTGACAGTTTAGGGACATAGATGTGGACCCATAGCAGGCTATGACCTGGATAGCATCATTACCCCAAGGCAGTTGTACTGGAGGTATCTCCAATGCATTATGATGGGATGCTAATCTGGAGGTGTTCCTATCCATAATGAATATGGAGACAACGCCACCTGTGGAGGTGTAGTGTGGTCCATGTTTGGGGGCTGACAGCTGTGGAATGTGTCATAGCCTGATACTGCAGGTCTGCTGTCTGCTGCTGTGAACCACCTCTCCATTACAGCAGACATGTGTCCTCCACTCCAACAACTGCTATGAGTGACTGCATCTTGACAGTTAGATGTCCACTGTTGAGCAGCATGACCCTCAGATTGCGTACATGTGTAGCTGTTATGGTGGTAATAACATTATGAGCACTGCCTAATAAGGCACCATAGGGGTGGCAATATACATAGCCAGTACCTGGCAACCCAGCGGTGACAGATGTAGGACATCCGTGACAAGTAATTGGGTCTGGCAATCATGCCATCCCAAGTAGAGAGGTCCTAGATCCCCTGAGAATGACACATAACACGTAAGCCAATGTTGCAGTCAACCATCTGTTGATAGTACTGCAGCATAATTCTGGGTGACAGCAGTACACTGCCCAGGGCTACTGTCACACCTGGCTGAACCACATAATCAAAGAGGTCAACCATGTATCCTATCATGTAGTCCAGGGAGGTGTTTTCCAATTCATTCACACCCACATGTATACAGAGTGATGCTCATAGTTGTTGTGGAGTGACATGACTGGCTGTGTCATGTGTTAGATGCTGGCCTTTGATTGATATTTGGCTGTTTCCTGCTCCTTATTCAACCTAGTGTGTGGGATGTATGTGCTTAAGTATTGAGTTACCCATGATCACTGTATTGTGCAAGGTGGTTAGCCTTAGCAGCTAAGGTTGGGGGCACACTGTGTAGGTTAAATATGTGTCCCTTGGCATGTGCCATGTCGCGGTGTCTGAGTGGGTGTCTGCCTTGCTGGTCTATGCTGTTTGGGTACATGTCCATTGAGTGCCTCTGGGAAGGTGTGTGTGTGGCGTTTCACTGTATGTCATAGCTGTCAAAGTGGGTGTCATGGTGAGCGATGCATTCCACATGGTGTGGTGCAGGTGTTGATCTTATCCTCTTGACCTGTTAGTCCATTATTTGCTGAAGATTGCATATGTCCACATTGGGTGATATATGGGTAACCCTCACAGGTCTGAGTGTTTGGAGTTAAGAGGGGAGGGTTGTCTGTGTACATGCAGCAGTTGCAACAGTGCCCCAGAATGGACGTGTGCACCAGGTCAATGGGTGAAAGCACAGATAACTGCCCTTCAAACATCCCAGGAGGGTTGCACATAACTAGTAAGTACTGGGGCAACATCTGTGACGAATGAGTACTGCTGACAGCTCACAGGTGTGCCATACTTCATGATACAATAATCTGGTGAAGTGCCAAGCCAAAATGCTAGTTGAAGTGAAAGACAGAAATAGCTAGCATGATGTACAGGTGGAACAGAAGGCAGACTGTCTGCCACCCGTAATACTTTACCACAGCTGTGCAGTTATCAGCAGCTTTGGCCATTTGAATGTTTAGTAAGCTCTGTAGCACATGCAGTAACTGCATAACACTCTAGTAAACATACCTAGATAGGCAGGAGTTCTAATTCCAATACTGGCAGGTGTGTGTGTGTGTGTGTGTGTGTGTGTGTGTGTGCGTGCGTGCGTGCGTGTGTGTGTGTGTGTGTGTGTGTGTGTGTGTGTGTGTAATACCTAGATGGATAGGAGTTCTTATCCCAATCCTGGCAAGTGTGTATGTGTGTGTGAATCATGTAGTGTCTGGCTCTTACCATTTTTTACCTGTGTACTACCTTTTACACTTCCCTTCACTCCAATTTAGTAGACCTGTTGATGTCATCCACCTCAGAAGTACCTTTGGTTGAGTTGGAAATGTATAAGCTCTGTTGCGGATCTCATAACTGCATGGCACTAAAGAAGAAATACCTAGATAGGCAGGAGTTCTAATCCCAATACTGGCAAGTGTATGTATGTATGTATGCATGTGTGTGTGAATCATGTACTATCTGGCTCATACCATTTTTGACCTGTGTACTACCCTTTACAATTTCCTTCACTCCAATTAAGTAAACCTGTTGATGTCATCCACCTCAGAAGTACCTTTGGAAGAGGTGGCAATGTATAAGCTCTGTGGTGTATCTAATAACTGCATAACCCTATATTAACAATACTTAGATAGGCAGGAGTTCTAATCCATTTGCTGGAAACTGTGTGTGTGAGGATCATGTCATGTGTGACTTGTACCATTTTGATGTGTATACCATACACAGCTGGTGACCACCTCCCATTGACATTACTTTATACAGTGTGGTGACAGCATCTGCCTCACATGCAGCAGGTAAAACCATTGTACAGTCCTCTGTACAGATGTGTCTGGAATATCCATATGTTTGAAACCTATACATGGTCATAAGTGGTCTGTGTGCCTTTACACTGCCCATGTATGTAATATTATAGACAAGTAGGAAACAGTGAGTATACTGACACATATGGCAGCATGAGGTATCATACATGACTGAAACATCATGCTGATAGGATGTCTGACACCCTCACAGGTGGCCTGCCTTGTAGGTGCAATACATGAGTACAGTTGCTTGGTTTTACAAGTAAACTGTACCTGTTGTGGGTGACATTAAAGGCTGAAAGAGGTGTGGACTGTCATATTAGAGTCCTAATTAGTATGTAACAAGAACACATTGCATCTTAAGAGGGGTGTGTACACAATTTTTATCCACTGCATATCAGTAATGTGCCACTCATTACTTTACCTCAGGATGTTTCTCCAGCACAATTTGGTGGCCTCTGTCCAGACGTTTTGGAACTGACAAGTTGAGAGGTATGCTACAGGAATGTTGAATTCACGTCAGATAGGCCCCAGTGGTGACCACTGTGATGCAATACAGTTAACGCCAGCACAAGTGAACATGCAAAACAAGCAATATAGCTATTACGTAAAGCAATATAGCTATTACTAATGGTTGTGTGCATGGTTAATTGCATGTGATTCACATGCCTGGGGTATTGCCAGGAAGCAACAGAACAATGTAATACCCACCAGCTACAGGCTGCTGTCCCATATGCAGACCAGAGGGTCCTAAGTAGTTGTGAGAGTGGGTTATTGTCAGCAGATGCACATGCGGCCTTGGTATAGGATGGATGCAGCATGTCTGCACATCTATAGTACTAACCGCAATAATGCACAATGTCCTGTCCTCACCATAGATGCGCACCTCTGTGCATTAGAAAACCCCATCCACAACTGCAATCGGACTTGACACATGCATGTAGATACAATATAGCTATGTCTGATACATTACTGTACTAATCCCCACTACGCCCTTACCTGCGCACTCCTCATCCAGTGTGTGTGTGTGTACAACCCACCTCCACAATGCTTCCCTCAGCGTCATGGCTTGTGCATTCAGTGCATGGCCCAAGTGTGGTGAGGAGCACATCGGTGGGTGTCAGTGGGGGCTGGATGGCTGGGCCCCCACCTGTGTCTAGCTGGTCCCTTGTTACAGCAGCAGCCCATTGATGGGCATGGTATTTGAGGTCAGTGGCCCGATGCTGCACATGCATGTAAGTTCTGCTGTGCAGTCCTGCATCATTTACCCTGTGGACCACACTATTCCACAGGGCAGTCCTCTACCACACATCTTCTGCTCTCCATTCATATGACAGGGCATAATGTCCAATCACATATTGGGTGATGATGTCTGTTTCTCCAACAGAGAATGGTGGTAAGTGAAAACTCTGAATGTTACCTGGAAGACATGAACAGGAAAAGGTCACAGGATCTCATACAGTTGTCAAAATGCAAATAAGCAGTGGATATTACTTGAAAATAATCCAGACTACCCCAGAAATCTCCAAGCTAATATGGCTATAACAGCTTGCATTACACGCCTGTCCCTGAGCTACCTTATCCACCCCCCCCCCAGTGTTGTACACTTAATTGCATAATCCTCTATCCTCCATTCAATTCTGTGTTGAGGGTTGACAGTGGTCATCTTCCATGTGGATGGTGTGTGTATGGTGGCAGGTCTGTGTTTGACTGTGGTATGTGATGGAGCTCTGAGCACATGCCTGAGTTCATGTAGGAGGCAGACACTGATGTTAGTATGCCCCATGGAGATATGCTGTCGTTGCCATCAGTAAACAATATGTACATGCTCACCATTGCTGTGGGGAAGAGTGAGGTTGATGTGCATATCTCCATGTACGACTGGGGTGGACAGGGTGGCAATGTTCCCACCTAATCTGTATGATACAGGTTGCCTATATCCATGACATGTGTGTATGAGGTGTTCTTTACCCCCAGTACAGGGTGAATTGTGTTGTTTCATCTGACACTTACAACATATGTGGAAACATGGTTGCAATTGTCCTTGGTGGTATGGATATGTCCGATTCATAGTCATAGTCAGGCTTACAGGACATCACCTGTGAACTTACCTGCTTGCTCAGATATTGGTGAACTTGTTTCAAAGTTGTTGCCTGCATCTATGTGCTCCTGTATAGCCAATGTAGCAACCTATTATGTGGTTTGTGTATTGCTGCTGTTCACCAAAGGGGATTACTCTACCTTGGTGGAGGCTGGATATACAGGTCAAGTACTGCTGTGTCCATATAGCTACAGTGGATATAAAGGCTACATACCTCTGATACACTGTCTGGTATTTGTGCAATTGGACTATGACACCATACTAACTCATTTCATAATAATTCCCACCTGTAGTGTGACATATAGCCTGTACAATTCAATTGAAAACATAACAATCTGGTCTGTGAAAACATGTGGAAATAATACTCAGTACAATAAGCCAGTTGAATGAGTGTGCACACCCTTAAACTTCTGTATGCACCTCTTGAGATTGTTACAGCATTCATCCATCTTGGTCTGGACTCTAACATCATGGCACATCTTTACTTGGCAATAGTTGCTCACCTTCCTAGAAACACCTTTGATTGTATTGCAATGGAACTGGACAGCTTAGGGGTCACATTCAAGATGAGAAACATTATGAAATTATCTTCTGTGGTCTGATTTTCATACTGCACACAAACCTGACATTCCAACAGGGGTGTGTGCACTTGTGATATCCACTGTATATAGATCTTGATACAGCTGGGAGTGGTAGGCATTAACAGAGGCTCATAACACAGGTGGACACTTTTTTGATTAATACCTGATAATCATGCCTCCAGTACCCACATCAGTGTCAGAGCAATGCAACCACCAGTAGCTGTAAACATATATGTCTGTTGTATGCACTGACACTGGTATAACACACATATGCAACACGAGCAACTTATTTACCTGACTGCTTGAAACCCATGTGATTAGTTTTGTGCCTTCTAGCTGAACATATGCATACATACATGTGCTCAGGAGATACCTGGTATACATTTCTATTGAATGTAAGTATGGCACACTGTATTTACAGTCTTGCTATTCAATCATACTTCTCAACCTGTTACAGCAGTATGTCTGGACAAAGGCACTCATAAATGGGTGTCAAAAATGACATCAGCATTGATACTGTATTAATATAGCTGCACCATACATTAGTATGTTGATTGCACATTATGGTTTGACATCACATTGATAACCTGGAAGATGTCTAACAGTCATAAGTAGGCTAGTATGTTAGAATGCCATTGCTCACAGACCTGTCAATGGTTTGGGTAACATAACACAGGTATATGAGTATGTGACTACAGATATCAGTCACAAATGTGCTTATTGTCCAGAAGAACACTGTACAGTTGAATGTTATTAAGTTAATATATCGCATGCAGTTCAACACACATTTCTGCAACAGTACTCTACTATGCACACTCCCTCTATAGGTGTGTTAGCTTTACAAGGCAAACATGTGTCATACTCATAATCACAGTTAACATGCATATGGAAAACATCCCATTAACTGACCTAGCAGTGGAACAGTCACAACTGTTTGACAGACACCCCTGCGGTTGTCATATATGAGCTGTCCTTTCACAGGGTCAGGCTCATGACCTGTGTTCCCACCTCACAACCTCTCAGAGCATCACATCTGGACAATGCCTAAAATGATGGGGGGATAAATGGGGACAGACTTCACATATACCTGCTACAAGTGTAGAATGTTTGTAGAATGATACATTTACCATTACAGTGAATATTCCTAAGGATGTAGAGTCTAAAACTCAAGTGTTTGTCATTACCTGATGACTTCAATCCTCAGCTATTTGACAGTGAAGTACAGATCTCAGGAGGAGCAGACAACAATACATGATGGCAAAATTTGGACATTCTGTGAGGATCTGTACAGTTGAGAGGTATGTCTGTGATATCTCCCACTGCCTTGAGGGCCAGATGCTATGGCCATAGCAGCTGTTTAGCAGGACATTAGTACAGCATGTCTTGTTGGGACATATATTCCTCCAAACCATATTTCCCATTATTACAGGCTAAGTACTAGATTCAATTACTTACTAACATGTTCCACTTACCTTTTTTCTTTCTTCTCCTTTCCAATTTATGTCTTGCTATTTCTCTCTCCCACCTGTGCACTACAGGGATAGATCTGGTTTGAATAGGTGGCAGCATGGCTTTTGTAGGTGATGCTCATGACCAGGTGATGGGCTGTGCACCTATTGGGGTTCTCCACTTGCTAATTGCATGCAGAGCCACTGTGTAGTTCTTCCAATAGCCAATGTCATGACAACACACTCATATAAATGAGTACTGCATGTGTGGGTTGGCACTTTCCCTTATTTGTGAGGAAGACATCCTGGAGTTGTGTGGGCTACTACCTCTTACAACAAGACTTGTGAGACAACACAACTAAAGAGTGGGGAAGGTTCAGAATTTAGGAGCAGCGTGTGAGTATTGCTGTTATATGTTTGGAATACTGCTAGTTTAACAGAGCTTGTGTGCACACACTACTTCTGCATGGGTTTCAGTCTGACAAAGTTCTGTAGCTGCATTGCTCTCAACAGTAGGGCCATCCACATAATGGCCACAGGTTAGCCTGTTATGTATGGGCTGTTCCCCAGGCAAGTGTTGTCCTTGGCAAATCAGTAACATACTCTGGTGATTGCATTATGTAGATGGTAACATCCTTTTTTTCTGACTTTATATCCCTCAGAGAAGATATGTTACAACAAACCCTGTAACACCAGCAACTTTCTCAGAGTATAACAGCAATATTTCATGTATGGCTGTGTATTTTGGCTTCTGTCCACCAATTATGTCAGGCTTTGTCCAGATGTCATACAGTAGTAGGTGGATAGGTATACTGGTCTATCATTATTTACTGCTGTAATTCCTGCTGAGGGGAATGGCTGGGAAACATGTTGAAGTCTTTACATTCTAGAGGTAGGTGTATAGGGAATGCTCTTAGATGGCCTTGTAACATATTTTATGTGGGGGACAGTAACACGTGTTTTAAAACTAGGCTGTTAGAACATGTCAGACATATTACTGATAAGAAATATGTCAGTTCTATAGCTGGACATTAGAATAAATCACACCATGGGGACAGTAGTGGGTCTCAAGGTACTGTTTCTGAAAACGTCTGTTCCTCAGTGTGATGAAACATTCAGAAAAGGACAATTGTTATGTACAGAATTCAATGAATTAATATTAACTGTGGTACTTTATCCTGTAGGGGTTAAATGACAAGTGTAATTGGAGGCTGTGTATTCAATTATGTAATTAGGTATTAATTGCTTCTTGGGATTAAGGCGTGGATTTCTGGTGATGTTTACTCCTTGAAGGCTTTCGCCAAGACATCAGAGTATAATAAACATGTGTGAATTACTGGATGGTTGTATTTTTCTTTGCTATGTTCAGACATTTTATTTGTTTTGCTAAGAGATTGTTGTATGCCTGGCCATTGTGTATGGACTATCATGATTTTATAGCAGTGCACTGTTCACTCATTTATTTCGACTGTGGGGGGGGGCAGATGTGAGTGTCATGGCTGCTTTTGTATCCAACTGTGCATGCTGCCCCAGTTGTGGATGGTGTATCAGCAGCATATGTGTGTATGTGCATTTTGGGACACATACACACACACACACACACACACACACACACACACACACACACACATATATATACATATATATATATATATATATATATATATATATATATATATATATGTGTGTGTGTGTGTGTGTGTGTGTATATATATATATATATATATATATATATATATATGTATATAAATGTATATGTATATATTTGTATGTATATATATATATATATATGTGTGTG
The DNA here is from genome assembly GCF_019279795.1 of Protopterus annectens. Lineage (NCBI taxonomy): Eukaryota > Metazoa > Chordata > Ceratodontiformes > Protopteridae > Protopterus > Protopterus annectens. The sequence continues at coordinate 1,510,887,685 of NC_056737.1, forward strand.
TGTACACCTCAGTATTTATTGTTCATATATCTATATATTGTTGTACTCATATATGGAGCTCCCTACATATCTCACTTTTTCTCTATGTATGTTTCTATTCATATATATATATATATATATATATATATATATATATATATATATATTTATAGATACCAATCCTTCCTAATTGCACACTTGTTTCTTCACTGTTGTAAACTGGCTGTAAAAAGGGTAGTTTTGAGACAATATCCTCAAACAATGCAGCTGAGGTTACTTACTGGTAAATTGCCTAGGCTATGGTGTGCAAGGTCCTGGGTTCAAGACCTGCAAGGGCTGTTTATTTTGTTGCTAGACAGAACAAGGACTGGTGGATACAGAGTGATTAAGGCAGGTTTGAGCAGCTTTGAGCATGTTTCTTCAGGTTTGTGCAATGGTAAGCGGTGCTAACATACGGTTAAATGAATAGGCGCTTACACTGTGTTGGTTTCACTTACCAGTGCGGAAATCTGCTTAACGTTTACATTTAAGCAATGCTTACACTTGTTAAGCATATCTCTGCCCTGGTAACCCGTGATCATGCTCCAGTCTGATAAAATAGCAGGGTAATGACATCTTTGATAAGTGTACATAATTCCCTGTACATAATATGCTTCTATGTACATTACAGTAGCTAGGGGTGTGAGTATACTGTATTGGACACCTGGATATACATGGGTAGTACCACAATCTGTTCTCTTTGGATTTGTTTCATACATGGTAGTATCCCAAGTTTTATGCAGTCACACTTGCATGTTACACCAACTACAGTGCACTGGTTGACAAAAATAGTTGAATGCATATGGTAATATTACGTTAGTACTTTTAACAGTGCTTTTGCAAGTATGAGTAGATTGTAGTACTGGAGCAATACACCCCTGCATGCAAAGCTGGACACTGAGTACTGAGTATCTTGTTCTAGGTGTTTGAGCTGTATGTGTATATGTTTCTCCTAATGTATATTGATCTGATATGTTGATATTAACTGTAAACTACTATGTTCTTTGGACATGTCATTTGGGACTGCTGTCATGTAGTAATGGCATATCTTTCAGTTTCAGATGTGTGTCTTTCAATACATTAATCCTAATGCATAACCTGTTGGCTATCTACTTTCTGTCTTTCCTCTGTACAGATGTGCAGATGTCAGGGATTGCTATGGTCATACCACTATGTAGGTACCCACATTGTATTGTGCTGTGGGCCTAGACACTGCTGCTAGTTCCGACATATGGGACATTCCTTAATGTGGGCCTTGCCCATTTCCTTGGCTGTGTGAGGGACATTACAGAGGTGGTGGCCTACAGATTCACATACAGTGGGTGGCAATACGTCACAGCACAGGACATGAGGAGACAGCCAACCAACATGGGGGACATATCCCCAGATATGTGAACAGATTCTATGTCATCAGTGCTGTTATATACATGGTGGATTGATAGCTTGACAGGGTTTGTGTAGACATGCATTTAGTGTGTGACGTCACGACTCACAGTGATATATCTCTAACATACCTCTCCACTGGCACACTGTCCACAGACAGGCCACATGTCTACCTGTCATATTTTGTGTGTTCACCAGACAGTTGGTGTCCTTGGTAAATCAGTTGTGGACTCTGGGGAATGCAGTCAGTCAATACTCACATCTATTGGTATTACCGACGTCATATTACTCATAAAGGATGTTACAACAAACCCATTGACATCTGCAACTGTCTTAATGTATGACAGCAGTATGTACAATCTACCCCTGTGTTTGTGCTTCTGTTCCCACCTAGTTATATACGAGTTGATGCCGAGCTTAATGAGTGGGTAATGTTATCAAAGGTTTTGGCAAGATCAATGTAGGCTGTAGGTGTCACCTTGCCTTCATCCACAGCTCAGGTGATTGACAGCAAGAGGTTGATCAGGTTGAATGAGCAGGTATGACCTACACTTTACAAAAGTAAACTGTGTGGGATCCTGAATCTGCAAATTCCCATATCCCTGTTTATTAGGTGCATGATGATGCATTTCACAGCTTCGCATAACAGGCTTGTCAGGCAGCTGGGGTGGTATTTCCTAGGGTCTGAAGTTACACGTTGTTTGTGGGGAGGGGTGATGGTAGCAGTGCACAATTTGGTAGGGACAAAGCCTGAGGTGAGGCTGTGCTTTAACAGGGCAAATAGGTAAGGTGCCAGGTCACTCTGTAGTTCATGTAGAACACAGCCAGAGATATTCTAAGGTCCCGTAGAGGCTGTATTATTGGCATTGGACAGTGGTGTTTTAACCTGTGCTGCAGTAATACTGGGTGCCTGATGGTGTACTGGTATTGTGATTAGTCCTTTGGAGGGGGTGAGGGGTACTGTATGCACTC
>NC_056737.1:1510895057-1510907557 GCF_019279795.1 Protopterus annectens
ATCTTAATACTGGCAAGTGTGTGTGGTTGTCATCAATATCCTGTGTGAAGGTTGCTGTGATTATGTAATGACATGATGCATTGTGGGGTGAATTTTGCTAAATTATTATATTGAGGACCCACTATATGTCACAATTTCCACCTTAAAAGGACAACAGATGTCAAACAGCAGAGAGGCTGGTGTAGACAATCTGTAGCCCTACATGTAACATTATGGACCGGTGAACAATATAGGCAACCCTTGTATTACTCGCAGAACACTCTCCACCCATGTCTCATACAAAAACACACTTGGCTGGGCAACAACCACTATATTGGTAGTTCCCTGCATATTGCACACAGATAATAACCACAATGTGATTGCAGTGGACTACATGCCTGTTGATCACAATACTGCCACTGAGATCAAAATGTACTGTGATGCGTAACGTCTTCTGACTGAGTGTGTGTTATCCACCAAGTAAAAGGACATGTCACCCTGTTCCATCCCTGCAATAGGCAAATAAATGCTTACAGTGGTCCTTTGCTATGTCCCCCACTGGACGCCTGCAACAACTGTAGAGTCTGCAAATGTAACCCACAAAGGGAATACCATGCCTTACACACATGCCCTGTATGGACAGATGCCACTAACTCCACTGAGTACCTGTATCATGCTGTCAATGTAGGTGCAGGCACAACCTCAGTTCCATAGTCAGGTCTCACCACATGAGGTCAGGAATGCCATATCAGATGATAACAATCTGTCCACAAAACATGGCCCAGAAGCCCCAAGTACATTTCCACACATCACAGAACATGTATGTGGGACATGTGCACAACCCAGACACTGTCCATGTTATGGAATATAGATCACATACATGGCAAGCATTGCACAGCACTGGCTACCCACAATAGTAGCCCAGATGAATGGATGGTGAATACAATACCCACCTGTGTGGACCAATCCAGGGACTACACCCCTAAGCCACACTGGGGACCATTGTCATGTGGCCTGATGCCAAGGTATTCCCTTTGCCTAGCCTTGTACAGCCTTCTGGCACAGTCAACTACTACAAACCTGTGAAGCAATGAGCACATGTATGTCAGTACTGGCAAGTGTGTGTGTGTGTGTGTGTGTGTGTGTGTGTGTGTGTGTGTGTGTGTGTGTGTGTGTGTGTGTGTGTGTGTGTGTGTGTGTGTGTGTGTGCGTGTGTGTGTGTGTGTGAAGATTAATTATTTTGAAGCCATTCACACTCACTACACCTCCCATTGCCCTATTTTAGCATGCCTGCTGATGTCAGTCACCCTGAAATAACCCTTTGGCCATATGTCAGCCTGATAAGCTCTGTGGTGCATGTGATAACTGCGTAATACTGTAGTGTAGCAAACTAGTTAGGTAGGAGTTCTAATCGTGATCCTGCCAACTGTGATAATGTGTGTGATTCCCTGAGAGTGTGGTTGTGTCTTCCTTGACACCTGCTTTTGTGGACAGTCACATGTACTATACTTCCCTTTTCCCTTCTTTATTACCTTTGGACAGCTTTCCAACATATAAGCTCCATGGCGCATGCAATAACTGCATAACAATGTAATAGCAATACATAGTCAGGTAGGGGTTTAAAACTCAGTACTGGTAAGTGTGTGTGTTATCATTGTTCTGTGTGGGTGTTGGGGTGATTGTGTAATGACAGGGTCCATTGTAGTGTGGGTTTTGCTACATCATTATATTGAAGAGCTACATGTCCCATTGTCAACATTACAAGGCCAACATTTTCCAAACATTGTAGAGATTGTTGTCAACAATCCTCAGCCATAAATGTGTACAGCCATGTGCAATTACCATGTGACAGTATGGATTAGTACACAATACTGGCAGCCGTCATAATGCCCAGATACCACTGTCCACCCATAGATCATACACAAACATGCTTGTCTCTTACTCTCCTACTCCCTTCCTTTCTTACTTTGTCTCTGTCTGTCTCTCTCACTCCCTCTCTGGTGAATGTGGAAAAATACACCTAAGCTGCTTAGGCAGCAACTTGAGTTTTGTAAGTGATGCCCATGATCAGCTGATGCCCTGTGCATGAATTGCAGTCCCCCACTAGCTAATTTCATGTGGAACAGCTGTGGTATCATTCCTACAGCCAATTGCATGGAAACTAAGCACTTCATGTGGGTGTTGGCCCTTTTCCTTCACTTTGAGCAGGACTTCATGTGGGTGTTTGACAAACAGCATCACAGGGGGTAGTTGGATATACCTCTTACAACATACACTGTGGAGACAGGCCAACAAACAGGAGGGGGATGTTCCAGACATGAGGACAGAATGTAAGTATTGCTCTTCTATATTTGAAGTAATGTTGGTTTAACAGGGTTTGTGTGGATATGGCTGTTCTACATGATTTAATATCTGTTATGACAGTGTTATGTGGTTGAGGAAACTCTCACCTATAATGTTATATGCTGACTGGCCAGTGTTTGGAGTACTACATGTGTTGTGTTACTCACACATTTCCTATCTTTGAAGTTCAGTAGCATACTCTGAGGATTGCAGTCAGTATATGGTGACAGTCATGTGAGTTACTGACGTCATATCCCTCAGAAGACATATGTTACAACAAACCTGTTACACCAGTAAATGTATGGGTTTATCCCAGCAACATGTCAGTATTGGCCCTGTGTTTGTGCCTCCAGCCACAACTCTGTCAACTTTTGTACATATGTCATGCAGTAAAAGGTGCATATGTTCAGTACATCATTATTTACTGACATCATACCTGATAACAAGCCAGTGAGAAATCAGACTGCTACACATGTTATGCATAGTAGGCCTTATATTTGAGGACAAAACCTGGAAATTTTGTTGTAGTGTGTACAGCAGTGAGGTCTGTGTACTTAGGGTGATTGTTGACAGAGTGTGTATTGTGAATATGTACCTTGGCCTGTGTACAGACTGTGGTAGATGTCATTGTTCTTGCTCCTGTTTTATCTGATGTTGCATGCTGCTCCAGTGTATGGTACTCTATCGGCATACACGTTTGCAGGTCCAGACTGACACATGTCCCATACCATAGTGAGGCACTGGAATACACTGTGTATTGGCCCAGTATATGTAGTGTTAGTTTGTGAGTGGCACATATGGAGATGGTGTTGTTCACACAGTCCATATACTGTAATATTAAATAAGCTTACCATATGTGACTGTGGCTGTGCTCAGATTGGTTGTGGGTATGCACTTTCACACAAGTGTCTGTTACTCCGTGCTGTTACATGCCTGTAGAGCCTGCTATATTTGTAGGTACACGAGTATTCACCCATAAGAAATGTAGCCCAATGTTGTGGCAGTCTGCCTGTAATTTGCACAGTGCTTTGTGACATGCCTAGCAGCTCAGTGTATTTACCCAGTGTGATGTTATGTCCAGATATTTGTCAGATGTACTGTTGCTGGGCCACCATAACTGTTGTGTATTTCTGACAAAGCAGTAGAATGCTGTACAGATGTATGTCACTAGCTAGTGGGTAGTATGTGGGCTTGTGACCTCTGCCCCTCCAATTATTATGTGTCAGGACAGACAGGAGTGTGTGAATGTATAAACTGTGTGAGCTTATCTATTCCAGTATTTTCATGATATCCCCATTTACATGGCTGTAAACATCCACTTTGTTAGGCTTGGTCCACACGTCTTGCACTAAGGGGTTCTGTGTATACCTCTGGACTGACCAGAGTGTGTCAGAATGTCCACATTTATTAGTAATATCTCTACTGTATTCCACAGGATCATTACTGTGATTTGTGTGGGACTGCACTATGATGATCTTATGATGTCTGTCATTAACTGATGGCGTACATGTCAATATCAGATGTGACTTCCCACACAACATTTCTGTTAAGACAACCTCTGTTACAGTAGACACATTCAACATTTATACCTGCAATACTTACATGACATCTCCTTGCACTAAGAGGTTGTGACTATTGGTGCTGAGGTATGACTCCACTACATGTTATGGACATATGTTATACATATATGTGTGTATAAATATATATATATATATATATATATATATATATATATATATATATATATAGCTATATATTTAGATATATACACATATACATATATATGCATACACACGCACACATCTATATATATATATATATATATATATATATATATATATATATATATAGCTAGATATATATAGACCATATATATAACGCAATATACAGATGTATATAAATACATATATATAAATATATATGTGTATGTACATGTATACATATATCTACATATGTATATATATATATATATATATATATATATATATATATATATATATATATATATATATAATATATATATATTTATATATATATATATATATATATATATATATATATATCTATATATATATATATATCCATATCCGTATGTGTACTCACGAGTGTTGTATTTACCTTCCCAGACGTATCTCACCATATTTATCTGATATGTGTTTACATAGATATAACAACATACTGATTCAACATTATGTCCACTAACAAGTCAAACTATCCAGTATGTTTACTGACAGATATATTGGAAAAAACAACTAACACTTCATAGCTGTGATGGCTGAGTGGCTAACTGCTCTGACTATACTGTATAGGGTCCTGGGTTCAAGTCCTGCAAGGGCTGTTTATTTTGTTGCTAGGCAGAACTAGGAATGTTGGATACAGAGTGGTTAAGGCAGTTTTGATCAGCTTTAAGTGGGTTTGCCCGATGGTAAGCAGTGCTTACGTACGGTTAAACGTATAGGCACTTAAATCATTTCAGCTTCACTTACCAGTGTGCAAATCTGCTTAGCATTTATATTGCAGCAATGCTGAAACCTGCTAAACATGGATCAGCCTTGGTTACCAGTGATCACATTCCAGTCTGATAGAATAGCAGGGTAATGACGTCTTTAATAAGTGTATTTAATTCCATGTACATAACATGCGTCTATGTGCTGTCTTTACAGTAGCAAGGGGTGTGAGTCTACTGTCTGGGACACTTGAGTATATATGGCTTGTACAGCACTCTTTTCAATTTGAATGTGTTTCATACATGGGTAGTATCCCAGGTTATATGCAGTCACACTGGCATGTAGTGTATCATTACATTACAACTGTTGACAGTGCTTTCCCAAGTAAGAGTAGATTGCAGATTGTACTACTGGAACCAAACACCCCTGCATGCAAAGATGGACTTTGAGTCCTCACTGTCATGTTCTTGGAGTGTGAGCTGTGTGTCATTAAGTATTTGCTACTGGGTATTGATTTGACATGAAGATATTAACTGTAGACTACTGTGTGTATAGGACATGTCATTGAGGGCTGCTGTCATGTAGTAATGGCATAACTATCAGTGTCAGACATCTATCTGTTAACACATTCATCCTAATGCATAACCAGTTGGATAGCTGATGTCTGTCTACCCCCTGTACAGATGTGCAGGGGTCTATATCACATAGTCAAGGTGTCAGAACTTCGACTATGTAAATATCAAACCCAAAAGTTAAAAAACTGAAAACTCCGAACACTCAGAACAGTGATTTTTTTCCCAGGGAAAAAAATCAGTGTTCTGGTACAAAACACAGAAACACACGAACACTACATACTGTTTCTAATGTGGGGGGGCTTTGCCCCCCACTTAAATATACCGACTCCGAGATCGCACCACAGTGGATGAAATAGCAAAGCCACAGAAATGGCCCACTGAATTCTTTCCCTGTGAAAGAATTCAATGTTCCGCGGCTTCGTTATTTTTAGTCTTCGAACTTTCCAGTTCGAAGTTTCAGTGTTCGGACATTTGTGCATTCAGACTTATGATACACACCCATGTGCAGATGTCAGGTATCCATTTTGGCTGCTTACAGGCAATCTATCCTTGACTGACACTGACATGTCTGCCCAGCTGTGTTATGAATGCCACAGCTAGGAATCCCCACCTTCTATGCACCACATGCCATGGATACCTCAGCTACACTACCACAGTCAACAGAACATGCTTGGGTACAGGTCTCCCAGACAGACATTGACCATGTTATGTAATACATGTTGCATACATGTCAATTGTAGCACCTCACTGGCCCTCTACAAGAGGCAACCAGAGGATTGGATGTTTATTTAACTCTCACCTCGAGGATCACTCCCATGGTATCATTTGATAGATGGCCTGCTGGCAAATGGCAGGTGGCATGATGCCACTGTACCCACATCCCCTACTCTTCCCATCTGCCCATGAACAATATCCTGGTACACACCTAGGAACACCTGCACCTATGGACCCCAGTACTGACAAATGTGTCAGTGTGCATTACTGTGAATAACAGTATCTGTCTGTTTGTAAACCTGTACTTGATAATACCCTGAGGGCCTTCACACCCACTATACCCCCATTGCCATAGTTAAATATGACTGCTGCTGTAATGGACATTACATGTACCTTGTTACGCTCTTCACCCTATGGGCTACCTGGAGCTTGCAGTACCAGCACAACACTGTTGTACAAATGGGTAGATAGGCATGGGTTACCCTCTGTGTCCTGGCAAGTGAGTGTAGGTGTGCAAGTGTATATATTTGTAGAATACAGCATTCTGAGGCCACATTCTCCTAATACAATACCGCTTGCCATACAGTATAAGGGATAGTAATGTTGCTGACCATAGGAGAGCCATGACAAAGTAACATTCTACTATCCCTGTGGCATGTGCAGTAAATGCATATCCCTGTAGTAGCACTCTTGAGATAGATAAGGGGTTGTACTGCAGTCCTGATCAATGTATGATGATGGGGATGTCAGAGTATTATCATGGGTTTCAGTGAGTACAATATCCAATGTGGGGTGTGGGTGCTGGGTATACTGTCTTTACACCATGGTACCCCCAGTACATGTCCCAAGGTCTACTGTATGGGGACCACTGTCCCCATCAACCATGCAGGTAACTGATTACACTATCCAGCCCAATGATGCATGTGCTGTGTGCAACTTATCTGTAACAGAATGGACACACTGAAAAGGTAGTTAGTACTGATAAACCCAGGTCTCTCAGATGTGTGTATGACTGTTATGTGTTTGTCAATGTGTATAAGACAGTAAGTCACACTATGTATTGTTCATAAACAACCAGTACAGCCCCCATTACCATACTGTACAAGGCCTGGTGATGTTCTTCACTGAACAAGTAACCTAGGACACACCTCATCCTAAAAGCTATGTGGTGTGTGCAATTAAGGCCACACACATTAGTAGCAATAAGTATCTAGGTAGGGGTTCTACTCTCAGTGTTGCCAAGTAAGATTGTGTGTGTATGTGAAGGGATCTACTTCAGTTTGCAGAAAATACATGTCCCAGGAAGTCATCTGTCTGAGAACTGACTGGCAAATGCTAACATTTCACAGGTATCATCTTGTGGAAATTCATTCTATCAAAACTATTAGTAGATGTGTAAATGCCCTCTTCCCCACTGCATATCTGTACAGCAATGCTGGGGTTGGTATATATAGCTGGGTGTGGATCTTGTGGACACAGCCACCATCATTGTGGTTATTGTTGAGTGTATCCCCCCACTTAGTCGGCTGTAATACTGTACAGTTTATGTTAACAAGTCAAGTAGTTGTCAATCACACTATCTGCAGTTCTACACCACTCCACACCCTCCAAAGGGTAGGGTTGTGCCACCCACACCAGCATACCTATGTTTACCAAGCTGAGGATTGCACTACATTGATGAAGGGGACATATACCCTTCCAGTACCATTGTCAATGGCATTAAACTAGCAGACTGATTATTTCCCAATGTGATGTTGTGCTTATTCTGTCTTGGTGGAATTACATAGGCTAAAATGGGTTCCCTCCAAAAGTACATACGTCCATGTATACAGTATTCTCTGTGTATTGCATCAACACCAAAGCTTCTGTGTGTGTGTGTGTTTTATATACAATCATGTGGTGTGTACCACCCAGTACACTTACCATTGTCCACTGTAGAAGAGCTGCTGACATCAGCCACCATGCACTCACCTGTATACACCCCTCAGACCTATCAGGCATGTGGCACATGCAGTAACTGTTATACAGACCCGTGACTTGTGCTCAGCTATACCAAGGCTATGGCACAGTCAAGGTGTCACAACAGTGCTATACCCCTTGTAGAAAACAACAGCAGACCAACATCCTGCTGACACATAGACACCTACAACACAAACGGAATAAATTATGGAAACCACAATTACTCAGTGTTAATAACAGCTATAATGCATCATGGCTGGACAGCTTCACATCCTGATATGTAAGCATTAAACTTTAGTGTTGTAAACATGTTACACAGCATTATGTTGGTACACCATAGTACAGTCACCCTGTGCATCAGAACCACATTAGCCTGTCCCTGCATTGATGTTATGGATGACAGGGATGTGGCACAGGTGTCATCATATGCACAGGGTGTGTTGTGGGTTTGCCAGAAACCCAAGCTGAGCCATTTGTTTGACATCATGTGTGTGTGTATGTTAGGGGGTTTTGTTATTAATTGGACTGTGCAGATGTGGTGTGTGTAGGTATGGGGTTGCCCTATCTGTGTTGGTGATGTGTGTGTGTGTGTGTATGCATGCACACAGTTCTGCCATGTGACTGCCCTATACAGGAGTTTGTTGGACAACTGCAGGCCATACCTGGCAGGGTGTGCAGTTCACTATTTCCAACCACGCACACGAGAACTGTGCCTGCCAGGGGTTCCACAGGCAATACCAGGTACAAGCCAAGATATGGTACTCTCCCCTGATATGTCTGCTGAATCCAGGTCCCTCTTGGGACTGGCAAGGGCCACATGCACGTGGCCTGCTATGCTGCGGTGTGGACAGCACCCCACTCCCTGCAATGCTGGTGCTTGTACTGCCACTATGGGAGTGGCTATGACTTGTTGCATGTCCACATCAACCTCCACCTGTTGGTACTGTTGGCCTATGTCCATGTGGCAATCAAGCACAGACATTTCATGGTCGAGGATTCCTACCATCTCACCCAACCATCTATCTAGGACCTCTGCAAAATAACAGTGGACACCTGCAAGATCACAGATGTTGTCAATAACAGCAGAATGAGTAACCCTCTGGAGCCTCAAACCCTGTCTGGTATAACATTCCATATGTGCCTGCGCCTCCATGATGGCCTGAAACATGCATCTGGTGGCACCAGCTGTGGCACTTCTGCCAGGGGCATGATGACCAGCAGCCCTCCTATGAGCACCCCTGTACATCTGCCTGTGTGGTACCTTGCTGGACATCCGGCTATGGCTGCTGTGTCCAGACACACTTGCCATAGTCACCACACTGTTCTGTCCCATGCCATCACCCACCAACTATCAGTCATCTATGGCCACTGGTGATGGGGTATGTATAGACAATGTGACTGTGTGCAGGGATGGGGTGGATAACAGTGAGATGTCAAACAATGGCACAGCTTCAGCCTCTGACAACCCTGCCTGTGCCTCACCGCACCTATCATCATTATCAGAGTCTGAATGGACACTAGCACACACACACACACACACACACACACACACACACACACAGAAACACACACACATACCTACAGGTGAGGCTGCACAAAGATATTACACACATACCTCTCATTACCCATCTGTCAACATACATGATATATGGCACTCAACAGCATGCACTGCAGCTATAATCAATCACTGTTCCCAACATTATACATCTCTGTGATGCATGAGTTGTGTTAGTAGGTGATGCCCCTTCCCCTGGAACACACTACACCCATGTACACAGTATTGCTGTGCACCTGTTCAGCATCCTGGCATGTACTGTGCACCATACCTCACAGGTGTACACAGCATTCCTGAATGTGTATATGTGTGTCAGTTATGTTTGCTTTGCTGCTAACAGTCTCTGTGTGTTTGTCCGACACATACCTGGGATGATATGTGGACAGATGTCAATAGTGAGTGCCTGATGTCTGATTTGCAGATCTCATCATCAGCGGTCCATGTATGACCAATAAAATACAATTACACTGACAACCTTCAAACCTTACTTTGGCTATGAGGAGTGTAAACACCCTTATTGACATGGCACCCTCTTCCTGATATGCCATGGGGCCACAATACTGCATATGTTAACATTACACAAACCTGATATGTGAAATATGACCTGTGCAATCAAATGCAGCATCAAACAAATGTGTTAGTTGTGTAAATGCTGATTAAGATGCACACAATATGTGGGTGCATAAGTGTGCACACCCTTAACATGATGGTTTGTTGCGCCAACTGTTAAGTGTACTACAGCAGTCACTATTCCTGGAAGGGGTATACTAGCATGGCCCATCTGCACTTGCCAGTATTTTGTCACTCTGCCCTACAAATGTCCCCCAACTCTGCAAAATTGCAAGGTCAACTCATGTGCACAGCCCTTGGAGGTCACATAGTGTCTTCACTATTGCTGTGGAGTCAGGATTATGTCTTCCACAATTCATGACCTTGACTGTGTGCAGATACAGCCATTCTTAGCGAGCTTTGGATGTCTGGTGCAGCTCACTGCTGTGTTTCAGGAGGACACCGCTCCCCATCCTCAGCCTTTTAGCAGATGCTTGACAACTATGGGCTACACGTGAGTGTCATTTTGCAGTGTCCCAAATTCAGAATACCATGTGTACTAGCCTAGTTCCTGCTAATGAACGGCAAACATACAGGTGTACACTGGCACCAGCAAGGTACAGATGAGGACTGTGGCCCTGAGGTGGAGTGAGGTCTTGCTTTTGCAGCACATGTATCTTAATTGATACTGTCTGTAAGTTTTGAACTTGGTCTTGGTACATCATTACACATTGCAACACATGCCTTTGGGGGACTTTTAATGCTATGCATATGCTACCTGTAGAGAGCCCTGGCTGATGTTTCCTGTGGAACAACTGTCCCATCTAATTACCCTAGCCCATAGGCCACACTTATGCAGAGTCTAGGTGATTGTTGACACAGGTACTGCACAGCCAGTACTTGCTAGACATTCCTGCAACTCTCTCAGTTTTGTGGCATGTTTCTAGGCAGCCTCCATGACCAGTTTGTAATATGTGTTGTCATCTGTCTTGGACGGTCATCTGTTTATTTTCTACATTAATGTTGTCCCATACTTCCTCATCACATACATGACTGTCTGCACTGTTTGCCATGGTATATGCAATGGTGAGGTAAGGCTATATGTCCCACTCCTGCGTGCTACCTGTTGGGTATGGGATCCATTCCATGGCTTGTAAGACATGTGCAAGCCACGGCTGCTTCTGTTGCAGGTGAGTGGGAAAATGTGATGGACATACATCTTGGACAGCAGACCATTTCTTGGTGTAACATTGAGGACCTGTACTTGCTGGAATGTGCATACTCATGAAGAGTGAATGATGTCAGTACCTCAAAAGCTGCTTCCACAATACGTTATTTGGAGTGTGTGGACACATATGCTTCCAGTGTTTGTTAAGGTATGTATTCCCCATATTTGCTGTCCTAACATAGGATTCCATATTACACATTCATTGCTCATATTAGGACCACATTACAGGTTGTAAGGGTTGTGGAATGTGGTATTGTGATATGCCATTGTGTAGATCTGTAACAGTTGCCATTGCAATAGTGGTATATACACTGTTGTAGCACTGTATAAGGGTAACGTTTCAGACATGTTCCTACTGTAGGCCATTTGTCCCACCATTATGATCATCTCTGTGCACACATCTTGCAAAGACAGGTTGTTAGTTATATTGCAGGACTCTTACATACCCTTTAGATATCCCACTATGGTGACCACTGTGATGCAGTGCAGTTAACAGCAACAATAAGTGAACATGCACAGCATGCATTATGGGTAGGTGTGTTAAATGTGTGCATGGCAAATACCATGGCCATAATGTGGCCAGTGTATTGGCAAACCTGAACAAACAACACCATACTCACCAGCTACAGGCTGCTGCCCCAGAGGTATACCAGAGGGACCTTCATAGTTGTGTGATAGATGTGATGTCAGTAGCCACACCTGTGGCATTGGTACAGGGTGGGAGCAGCATTTCAGTACATTAGCAGTACAAACCCCCAGTACTACAGATTATGCACACCTGTTCATTATTACAATGCAGCAACAGATTATATATATCTTTTTTATCTCACATATGCATGATTAAACTCTACAGATGCAAATGGATAGGCAACAGTGGTCTACTGATGTGCCTTGTGGCCTTGCCTGCATACTCCTCATCCATTATGTGGGTAGCACCCTCCTCCATAATGCTATCTGCTGGGTCTTGTCTTTGCTGGTGGGCAGGTGCCCTGAGGCTGGCAAGGAGCTCCTCAGCATGTGTCAGGGGTGCTGAATGGCATGACCCCCCCCCCCGTGGATAGCTGGTCCCTCATAACTGCAGCAGCACACTGATGGGCGTGGTGGATAAGGTCAGTGCACCGATGGCGGAGCTGCTCATAACTGCGGTTATG
>NC_056737.1:1510912557-1510932557 GCF_019279795.1 Protopterus annectens
GCAATACATATTTTTTTCTATTCAGATTGCAGTTTACAACTGTAGAACCAGACTGAGATCTTAGTGGCAGTCCCTGGATTTGAACCATGGTGTGTTTGCAAAATTGAACTACAGGCCTAGTCTTTATCAGACTGAGCTACTGGGGAGGTGTTGTGCGCTGTTTGAGACATTTCTATCTAGTACATATTGTTGCGCACAGTACTTTTATTATGACCTGTTGCACTTATTTGTTTCCCATTTTCAGTACAAATTATGCATACACAACAGACATTGGTGTTACTGTTTGTGAAACATGTGCACATTAGCTGGATTGCACATTTAACTGTTTTAAACTACATACTGCTATTTAGATTCCTGAGTACACAGTGTAGGTTTTAAGTATTCACCTGTTGGCCTTATACATTTTTTCAGTACATTCACAGCTACATACAGCTGAAATTGAAAGGTTAACACAGGAAAATGCTGGCAGACAAACAAGTAAAACACATTTTGATGGAAATATGTACTGTTGCTTTTTTCAGTTATTTGACATGGCCATTCTAAAGTATGCAGACAAGCTGTGCTAAATCAGTTCACCTCATTTAATGCATTCTGCAGGACATACACATTTCTATTTTTCAGGTACAAGTGAGATGACATGCACCAGTGTTTTGGATCACCTTTATTAATTTTGACATACATATCTGTGTACAATTCAGAAATCCACAATTACTGTTCCTGCATGATCTGCACAGGGGAATGCTTTTCATTTCTGTTACAGTAGCCCTGACATGGCACTTTCTTGGCAGGTTCACTCAGCCACACTTATACATTTTCAAATATTCATCTCTTGCATATTGTACCTTATTTGCTACTGATACCTGTATTAAACAGCTGCTGGGAATACATCATTGTAACACTGCCAGCCTGACACAGGCATTTATTCCTGACTTTTACAGCACAATTATATATACAGGCGGTACTACCATTACTATAATTTTGATTTCTTACTGCTAATAGTAGGGGGTATTCTGTACTCACCGTACTGCCGACAAAGCTGGGCCAGTCACTAGGCATGAGCCAAAACATTCTGGGACCTTTCCGCAGCAGCTGTATGGGGAGACATCACACATTTAATCACACCTGCACAGTCACAAGTTTAACTTTTTCCATACTTAGAGATATATAAGATTGCATACTTACAGACAGGTGGGACATCCTGCACTCGGGCTTCTTGGATCCACTGGTCCAAGAGTGCAACCCTCCTGCTCACCAGTCCTGGTTATGCAAGTGGCACTGGTGAGATCACATACAAGCTGGTCCCTGGCCTCTGCTTTGTACTGTGAGCCCTGGTACTGGCCCTGCAACAGCCTGCCATCATGGTTTTTAACTAGGAGCCCAACCATGACCTTGGACTCCTGGATGCCCCAAAGTTGCACTCGGAAGCAAACACCTTCACCAACGCCAGACATTTTGGTCCTCCTGTGAGCAATCCCAAATGGTTATGGTTGTATTCCTGCCTGTGCAGTTTAAAAAGGGTAGTTTTCCCTGCACTTTTTGTTGATTGGCCAGTTTTAATATGCTGAACTATGCTTAGCTCCGCGCAAATCCGCATAGCAATGCTTACACTAGCTAAGCAGAGCTGAAAGCAGGTAAGCAATGCTTACACTAACAAACCATTGCTTAAATCTATTTTTTCATTAAAGTTTAAATTGTTTTTTACATTTATATTTTATATATTCCCACACCTACTGTGCTATATGTTCGCCATATGATTGACATCTATCATTCTAATTCCTAAAAAAGTTTATTAAATAATTTGGCAGAGGGGGAAATCAAACCAAGAATGCTCTACATGCTGTATCATGGCAGTACCACTATGTTACAGCAGCTCGATGACGTTTTCTATCACAGTAGCACTTGTCTATCATTTTCAGGATTTCAGCCAGGCTAAGCATAGTGGCACACCGTGCAAACAAGCTGCGCACTACTTAAATATCAGATTTATTTGAAGGAAAAAAAACGCATTTTTTTTAAATTTGTATTGCTTTCCTCTTGCCCTACTGCTTCCATGCATGTAGGGCAAGAGCGCATACATTTGGGGGTGTGCATTTGAAGGCTGCTGCCTTCTAGGTCTTTTTGTCTTGTTTTTCTCAGTGTCCACGGACAGTGAAATGTAGCTACTTACATTTCAGTGTCTGCGGACACTCATTTACTACATAATATTAGAGTCAGGCTCTAATATCATATAAATTCAAACTCATCGGTGTCACAAAGTGCCGTACGGCACTTTCTGAGCCAAGGGGGTGTGTTACATGTGCAGGCACTGCTGACACATACCCCCTGTGCTTGCTCCTGGTTTGTGTCCATTTAGAGTAAATAGCAGCATGCCTTCATGCATATGCAAGGTGTGCTGCTATTCTAAATGGACACAAAACACTCCCTGCAAGAATAGTCTTATTCTTGCATGGAGCTTCATGAATCCTGGGGTATATCTATATGTTGCTGTCTTTCAGCTTTTCCCAGTTAGGGGTCGCCACAGCGGAACTCTGGTCTGCTAATGATTGGCAGTAGATTTTCACAGTGCTGAGTTGCCAGCTCGATGCCCAACCTTCAATGAAGGCATGCCCATTCACGCATGTCTTTTGGAACGCCACTTGACCCACGGGGAGGACATGCAGACTCCACACAGAAGGCACTCTCTGCACACTAGCTGAGAATGAAATGGGAGAACCTGTTGCTATGAGGCAACAACGCTACCGCTGCACCACCACGGATTACATCTATATCTATATCTATTTATATATATATATATATATATATATATATATATATATATATATATATATATATATATATTCATTCTACCTATCTATATATAATATATATATATATATATATATATCTATGGGATCCGTACTGATCCCCAACAGCACTTTCTGCAGAAGCAGAAATCAATGAATATACTTAACCGAAAGTGCTGTTCACCGAAGCAGCACTTTCGGATAAGTATGCTCGTTGTGCCGGTTGCACTATTGTGCATATAAGGAAAAATTCCCTTTTCCCCACTGTAGTGCGACCTCCGAGTGAGAATATTAAAGTAGGGGTGTGGGGGGCACAGCCCCAGCATGGGGGGTGCAGGGGGACTTACCCCCTGCATAAAAGTAATTTTTTTTTTGTACCACACTTTAACAAAAGCGCTTTTTCAGAGAAAGCGCTTTCGTTAAAGTCTGTTCGATTATTGTGGATTTGGAATGTTGAAGTTTCGTTCAACAGTCCTAGAGCCACATATATATATAGATATATATATATATATATATATATATATATATATATATATATATATATATATATACAGATATATACAGATATATAGATATATAGAGAGAGAAGTGGGGTGTTAGTACAACATGCACATGCAGATAGATGAATACATTTCTCAGGAAAAAGTATACATGTGGAGTAAACACCATTCACAGGCTGATGAGCTTTAAGCAATGCTTAATCAATGTATTTCTTGGAATTGATGTGGTGCACAAAACCTGTTAACATCAACCTTTCTGAGTGCTATGCGTTTGATTGTCTCCTATTTAATCGACCCACTGTTTATTTCACCCTGGAGACAGCAGAACCATGGACTTCAATAAGAGACTGTTGTTCTTTGTTCCATATTGTAGATATATGACCAGTGGGATAATATTCTGTAAAGAGATCATGCTTTGATTTTAGGTCTCATGCAAAAGCAACACATACATGCATGCTTATCCACAATTCTACAGGACTAAGCTAAATATGCAGCATTAACAGACCCCTTGGAATTCCTAGTACTGTCACTATCATGGCAATATGGAGTCAACTAATATTTTTTTAAGTAAAATTCAACCCTGGGATTCAGCAAGCCTATTTTCCATGCAGGAACAGTGTAGGATCTCCTGCATGGAAAATGGCCACCGAGCGATCCAGGATAGTGCCGTTTTCACGTGCACAAGCGGTCCTACACTGTTCTAGCATGGAAAACTGGCAAATATCCAAATTACCTCATTTGCTGGTGAAAACCATGCAAATGAGGTGATTTTGCAATCCAGCAAGCCACCAAGTCTCCGTGCCAGAACAGTGTCAGTGCAGAAATGCATTCAGGAAATAACTGAGTATATTTCTGCAACTGACAAAACGGAGGCGTGACAGCTCATGTAAAAGCATGTATTATGTTTAATACACATGCCAATGGCCAAATATTAGGTCATTGGCATTAAAAACAGTTTATTTTTAAAATTAAAAACATTTTTTGACTGATCTTAGCCATTTAAGTGTAGGGCAGCAGCCCACAGATGGGATTGTGCCAAAAATAAAAAAAGAAATTAGAAAAGTCAATTTTAAGTTAATTCTGCATTTTGCCATTATAGTCAATGGCATGCAGAATGTAAACACTACCAGGGAGCACTGGTTGTCAAGGGGAAAGGGTCCATTTAAGTGCAGTAACTAACAAACTACAAATTGGGGTATGCAAATGAGGGGAGTTATACTGAATCACTGATTGCTTTAAAGTGTCAGCCTGTACCTAACCGTGTAGGTGCAGCAATACAACAGTGCAAGTGTAAGAGCTGAATGACTTCATAAGGGAGTGTGTCATGCTTGCTGTAAGTTTATAAGTTCATTGGAGCTCTGTGGCCTGTGTTTGTCCTTAGCTAAGCACAGCTAAGGAAGGGGGTGTGTCAGATGTGTCTGAGCACTGTGAATATGCCGCACACCGAGATTTAAACCTAAAAAAAAAAAAAAAAAAAAAAAAAAAAAAAAAAAAGAGGAAATGGCAGCATTGTTTACATATGAGCACTGGGTATGCAAGGCGCACCTCAGGGCATAAATAGGGAGGTACTGGAAAGGGGAAACAGCACTAGAAAGGCAATCAAGGAGAAATAGCATAGCTGGCAGGTGGAATGTATCAGAATCAGCCAATTACACATGCAGCAGCCCAGCACACCAATATAAACTATGCAAACACCCTACAGACTCTTTTTTCCCACAAACTCTACACCACTGGTGTACAGAGATGGGGGATTTTTAACTGGCAAAACTAACTAAAAATGTTAGCGGCTGCTGCTGCTTCACTCCATCAATATGTGCAAGAGACTGAGGGTGGTGAGGAGGAGATTGCTGATAACCGATCCACAGAGAGGAGTAGGAGGAGAAAAGTGTACAGACCCAGGGTAACTACCAGGACCTACATGAGCTGGAGATAGTACAGCGCTATAGGATGGACAGGGACAGTCTACAGCAAATCATTGATCTTTGCCAGCCATGCCTCACACACAGAACTAATAGAGGGAATACATCCCAATGGATACCAAGGTATGTCTAGGCTTAAGAATACTAGCCACAGGTACCTTCCAAAGACCAGCTGGGGATATCATGGGGCTTTCACAAGCATCAGCATCCAGGGTACTCCACCAGTTCCTGGATGCCATGACACAACATGCCATTGAGCACATATATTTCCCCACCGCCCATGAGGCGCTGACCAGACATATGCATCTCTTTCACCATATAGCAGAATACCCTGAGGTAGTTGGTGCTATAGACGGCATGCACATCCACATCAAAGCACCACCCAGTGAGCTGGGCAAGGTTTACATAAACTGCAAGGGTTTCCCCTCCATCAACTGCCAGGTTGTGTGTGATACCCAGGGCATTATCATGAATGTGCGTGCTGGCAGCCCTGGAAGGTATTACAACTCCCACATCTGGCATTGCTCACAGCTGTATCAGGTATTTGCCAAGGGTGACATCCCATATGGCCATGCAGTGGGGGATCCTGGATATGCACCGGAGCCATGGCTGATGACACCTATCAGAAATGCACACACACCTGAACAAGAACACCATAATTAGGCACACACACAAACCAAGATCATTATAGAGCATGTGTTTGAGATGCTCAAGTCATGGTTCCACTGCCTTGACATATCCGGTGGAGCCTTGCAGTACTCTCCAGCTACATGTACACAAATGTTCATGGTATGTGCTATGCTACACAATATGATCCTGCGGAAACAGCTGCAGTAGGAACAGCATGGGGCAGGGCCACATAGACCCCCACCTTTGCCAAGGCGAGCACAGGCACAGAGGGACTCAGAGGAGGAACATCCTGAGCCTGCCCCTGTAGGCAGAAGGAGGCATGCACAATATGCCCAGGCCTTGGCAAATAGGCAACACATAGTACACACACTGACAATGTAGGGACTCAGGAATTGATACCTCTCTCTGACTGGCACATACAATAAAAGGGATGCCAAACATGACACTACCTGAGCTTTACCATGTATAGGAAGTGTACTATATGCATCTAACATAGTCAGTCCTCCAGCACTGTCCTCAAACCTGGCCCAACAACAAGGTAAGTCACCCTTCCTATCAATTACTGAATGGAGTAGAATGTTCTTATGCTTGTATGTATGATATGGATGCAAGCATGCAAGGGAATTGAGTGGCTGAATGGGATAGCAGCAGATAGCTATATGGGACAGCAGGAAATTCATAACAAATACTGGTGTCAACATACTAAGCAGCACTACACAAGGTGACAACACCCACTGCAGTACATGTGATGGCCCAAAGAACTGTGGGTGTCAATAGGTCACACACATGGATGTCTATGAGGGTCACATACCCACCACCAGCCTCACCCAGCAGAACAGGTGTAGATGACCATGAAGAAGGGCCGGGCTAAGGCCCCCAAATGATGGCAATGGTGAACAGCCCCCCACCAGACCTACACAGACATACTACAACAGGTCTGGCAATTGCATTCTAGTTCTAAATGGTAAGAAGTCTGAAACTGAAATATATGCCATAAAGATCTAACGTGTGTACTCTACTGAAATGCCTCCTGTCTGCATGATAGGTCACAATACAATATGAAATGGAAGCCAATACAGTAAATTAAATACCAGTATAGTCATTTCAAATGTTAAAGTCTGCAGGTGTGAACCCCCCCCCCCCACAATCCCATATAGAAATGCAGTAACAGATTGCCTCCAGCACTCTCAGATGGCCTACAGTCCTCTGCCAAAGGCCCATGCCTCACCCATAGTGCCAATGCATGGAATGTCAGGGGGTCCCAACTAACAACCTAACACAGTAAACAGAAAATAAATGCAAGGCCATGCTGACAAATGCCAGTAGCATGCCTCCCCATG
The DNA here is from genome assembly GCF_019279795.1 of Protopterus annectens. Classification (NCBI taxonomy): domain Eukaryota; kingdom Metazoa; phylum Chordata; order Ceratodontiformes; family Protopteridae; genus Protopterus; species Protopterus annectens. The sequence goes on from NC_056737.1 coordinate 1,510,919,730, forward strand.
TCCTACTGTAATGACTGTGGATCAGGCCATAAATACTGCTGGGATAAAAGGCCAACTATAGGGACACCTTTGAGATATTGCTTGCATAATGTTAGGTGGAGGAGAAAATAACAGATGGGGGGGGGGGTGTAGAAGCATGGATGTCATGCAGTGTGTGAAGTCTGAAACTCTAATGTCCACCCATACTAATTCTGACTCTAAACCCATGAAGGAATAGCCACAAAACCGCTTGTAAACCACAATGTGAAGGTAAACTGACCAGATATATGAGTCCTGCCTCTGGATAAGCTGGGTGTAGCTGTACAGCTGAGAGATATGGCCCCAACAGGATATGGCCATTCCGTGAAGTTGAGAAAGCACAAGGAGGGGATCCCCAGCCAGCATACTAACAAGGTGCTGGACCATTTATACAGAACCAGAAGTCTATTGTCTGTATCTACCCATCCACAATGGCAAGTGTGTGCCAGAATTTGTAGACTATATGCCTCAGATTATTGGTCTCAGCTTCATTCATCTTGCCTTTCCCGGTAAATAACTGTGAGCAAAGAATGATAACTGTCAGTAGTTGATGACATCAGACATTACAGTGTAAAACAGCACATATGTCAGAAAATTTATACTAAAACCAAACATGTCAAACAAGCAGCACAGATAGCAATAGTTACATTATCCCCCGTATGTTAAGCCCATTGTGTCTCCATATTGGCAACCTATCTACAGATATCCTACAGAAGCAGTTTGCACGGTGTAGCTGTAGCACACAAACCCTGAACTGGAGTGCAACCCTCCCTGGAATGGATGCACACACTTAATATAGAAGGTCATACTGGGCATGCTCCTAGACTTAAAGAAATGAAGCCCATGTCTCACAACACAGTGGACTACAGATATTGGTTATTCGCAGATGTCTGTGCACACACATCAAATTGTTCACCATTGATACTTCACAAACACACATTGGATAGGAATACTCACACATATTTAAGGCCAACATAATATAATATGTCAAACATACACACACAGAGACATGGGGAAGAGACAGAGAGACTGAGGGTGATGAGGAGGAGAATGCTGACAACTGACCCACAGTGAGGAGGAGGAAAATAGTGTACAGACCCAGGGTAACCTACCAGGGCCTACATGAGCTAGAGATAGTACAGTGCTATAGGGAGGACAGGGACATTCTACAGCAAATCATTGAGCTCTGCCAGCCACGCCTCACACATAGAATTAATAGAGGGGAACCCATCCCAGTGGGTACCAAGGTATGTCTAGGCTTAAGAATACTTACCCACAGGTACCTTCCAAAGACCAACTGGGGATATCATGGGGCTTTCACAGGCATTAGCATCCAGGGTACTCCACCAGTTCCTGGATGCCATGACACAACATGCCAATGAGCACATATATTTCCCCACCACCCGTGAGGCACTGACCAGAGGTATGCGTCTCTTCCACCATATAGCAGAATACCCTGAGGTAGTTGGTGCTATAGACTGCATGCACATCCACATTATAGCACCACACAGTAAGCAGGGCAGGGTTTACATAAACCGCAAGGGCTTCCCCTCCATCAACTGCCAGGTTGTGTGCGATGCCCAGGGCATTATCATGAATGTGTGTGCTGGCAGCCCTGGAAGGTATCACGACTCCCACATCTGGCATTGCTCACAGCTGTATCAGGCATTTGCCAGGGGGGACATCCCATATGGCCATCTAGTGGGAGATCCTGGCTATGCACTGGAGTCATGGCTGATGACACTCATCAGAAATGCACACACACCTGAACAAGAATACCATAATGAGGCACACACAAAAACTAGGATCATTGTAGAGCGTGTGTTTGGGATGCTCAAGTCATGGTTCCACTGCTTTGACATATCCGGTGGAGCCTTGCATTACTCTCCAGCTACATGTACACAAATGTTCATGTTATGTGCCATGCTACACAGTATGATCCTGTGGAAACAGCTGCAGCAGGAACATCATGGGACAAGGTCACACAGACCCCCACCATTGCCAAGGCCAGCACAGGCACAGAGGAACTCAGAGGAGGAACATCCTGAGGTTGCCCCTGTAGGCAGAAGAAGGTGTGCAAAGTATGCCCAGGCCTTGGCAAAGAGGCAACACATAGCACACACACTGACAATGTAGGGACCCAGGGACTGTTACCTCTCTCCGACTTGCACATACAGTAAAAGGGATGCCAAACATGACACTACCTGAGCTTTACCATGTATAATGAGTGTACTATGTGCATCCAACATAGTCAGCCCTCCGACACTGTCCTCAATACTGGTCCAGCAACAAGGTAAGTCACCCTTCCTATCAATTACTGAATGGAGTAGTATGTTCTCATACTTGTATTATGATATGGATGCAAGCATGCAAGGGAATTAGGTGGCTGAATGGGATAGCAGCAGACAGCTATATGGGACAGCAAGAAATTCATAACAAATACTGGTGTCAACATAATAGGCAGCAATACATGAGGTGACAACCCCCGCCACAGTACATGTGATGGCCCAGAGAACTGTGGGTGTCAGTAGGTCACACACATGGATGTCTATGAGGGTCACATACCAACCACCAGCCTCACCCAGTAGGACAGGGGCAGATGACCATGAAGAAAGGCTGGGATAAGGCCCCCAAATTATGGCAATGGAGAACAGCCCCCCACTAGACCTACACAGACATACTACAACAGGTCTGGCAGTTGCATTCTAGTTCTAAAGGGTACAAAGTCAGAAACTGAAATATATGCCATTAAGATCTAACATGTGTACTCTGCTGATATGCCTCCTGTCTGCATGATGGGCCACAATACAATATGAAATGGAAGCCAACAGTGTAACCAAAATACCAGTATAGTCATTTAAAATGTTAATGTCTGCAGGTGTGCACCTCCCCACAATCCCATGTAGAAATGTAGTAACAGATGGTCTCCAGCACTCTCAAATGGCCTACAGTCCTCTGGCAAAGGTCCATGCCTCACCCATAGTGCCAATGTACTCCCAATGTCAGGGGGTCCCAACTAACATCCTAACACAGTAAACAGAAAACAAGTGCAATGCCATGTTGACAAATGTCAGTAGCATGCCTCCCATGTCCTACTGCAATGACTGTGGATCAGGCCATAAATACTACTGGGATAAAGGGCCAACTATAGGGATACCTCTGAGATATTGCTTACATAATGTTAGGTGGATGAGAGAATAACAGAGGGGGTGTAGAAGCATGGATGTCATACAGTGTGTGAAGTCTGAAACTCTAATGTCCACCCATACTACTCCTGACTGCAAACTCATGAATGAATAGCCACAAAATCCCTTGTAAACCACAATGTGAAGGTAAACTGACCAGATATATGAGTCCCGCCTCTGGATAATCTGGGTGTATCTATACAGCTGAGAGGTATGGCCCCAGCAGGATATGGCCATTCCGTGAAGTTGAGAAAAGCACAAGGAGGGAATCCCCAGCCAGCATACTAACAAGGTGCTGGACCATTTACACAGAACCAGAAGTCTATTGTCTGTAGCTACCCCACCAGAATGGCAGGTGTGTTCCAGAATGTGTAGTCTATATGCCTCAGAATATTGGTTTCAGGTTAATTCATCTTGTATTTCCCGGTAAATAACTGAGCAAAGAATAATAACTGTCAGTAGTCTATGACATGACATCACAGTGTAAAACAGTACATATGCTAGAAAATCTGTGCTACAACCAAACATGTCAAACAAGCAGCACAGACAGCAATAGTTACAGTATCCCCCATATGTTAAGCCCATTGTGTCTCCATATTGGCAAACTATCTACAGATATCCTACAGAAACAGTTTGCATGGTGTAGCTGTAGCACACAAACCCTGAACTGGAGTCCAACCCTCCCTGGAATGGATGCACACACTCAATATAGAAGGTCATACTTGGCATGCTCCTAGACTTAGAGAAATGAAGCCCATGTCTCACAACACAGTGGACTACAGATATTGGTTATTCGCAGATGTCTGTGCACGCAAACACCAAATTGTACACCATTGATACTTCACACACACACACACACACACACACACACACACACACTGGATAGGAATACTCACACATATCTAAGGCTAACATAATATAATATGTCGAACATACACAGCTAGAGACATGGGGAAGAGAAAGATGATAGTGACAGAGAGAATCCCATTAAGAGGACTGTTCTACCCACTACACATCCCATTGGCCTATATCATATGATGTGCTGATGTCATTCACTGTAGAAATACCTTTGGTTAGCCCTCAGCCCTATAGTCTCAGTGGTGCTTGTGATAACTGTGTAACACTACAGTACAAATAAGTATCCATATAAGAGTTGTAATATCAATCCTGTCAAATGTAAAATTGTGTGTGAGTGTGTGAGTGTGTGTGTGTGTGTGTGTGTGTGTGTGTGTGTGTGTGTGTGTGTGTGTGTGTGTGTGTGTGTGTGTGTGTGTTTGTGTGTGTGTGTATGTTTCTAGATGAATGTGGTTGAGGCCATTCTTGCTCAATAAACTTCCCTTACCTCTCCCTCAGCACTGCTGCTGATGTCACTCACCTTCAAAGATACCTTTGGACAGCCATTCAACATATAAGTTCTGTGGGGTTTTTGATAACTGTGTAGTACTATTGTCTAGCAAAGTAGTTGGGTACGAGTTGCAATCCTGCTTCTGGCATCTGTGTAAATGTGAGTGTGAGAGAGTGTGTGCATCCTTGTAGAAACCTGATGTTGTGGTCATTCACACTTACAACACCTCCCTTACCCTTACTTTAGCACTGCTGCTGATGTCACTCACCTTCAAAAATACCTTTGCACAGCTCTCCAAGATGTAAGCTCCCTGGCACATGTGATAAATGTGGAGCAATGCCGAAGTAATAACCACATAAGTAGGGGTTTAAATCTCATTCCTGGCAAGTGTTTGTGTGTGTATGTATGTCCATACCTCAAAGATTTTGGCCCCATTTACAACCAGTACACATCTCAGTGCCTGACTTTAGCAATCCTACAGATATCATTCACCTTAGAAGTACATGTTGGCAAACCTAAACTGTATAAGGTCAGTGGTGCATGTGATAAATGCATAACATAATGGCCTGAAAAGATAGCTAGATAGAGGTTTGAATCTCACTCTTGCCAAATGTAAATGTGTGCGTAGGGTAAGATATTTTGTGGAATCTCTCACCCACTACATCACCCAATGCCAGTACTTAAAAGAGCTGGTGATGTTCCTCACCTTAAAAGTAACTTGGGACAACATCCATCCTATAAGCTCCATGGTGCATGTGATAAATGTATAACATTGTACTAGTAACACATAGCAAGGTAGGGGCTTGAAACTCAGTACTGGCAAGTGTGTGTGTGTGTGTGTGTGTGTGTGTGTGTGTGTGTGTGTGTGTGTGTGTGTGTGTGTGTGTGTGTGTGTGTGTGTGTGTGTGTGTGGCATTAGTATCCTGTGTGTGTGGGGGTGATTGTGTAATAACAGGATCCATTGGGAGGTGGGTTTTGTTAAATTATTACATAGAGGGCCTAGTATATGTGCCAATGTCCACATCACAATGCCAATAGTTGTCAAACACCGCAGAGGTTGATGTAGACAATCCACAGCCCTAAATGTCTAGTGCCATGTGCAATGACTACATGACAGTATGGATTAGTGAACAATATAGGCAACCCTTCTAATACTCAGAGACCACTCTCCACCCACGAATCATAGACAAACATACTTGGCCAGGCAACAACCACTATATCGGTAGTTCCCCTGCATACTGCCACACAGATAGTACCCATGGTGTGATTGCAGTGGACTACATGCTTGTTGACCACAACAGTGCCACTGACATCAGAAACTACTGTGATGTGTTGGATTTTCTGACTGTGTGTTATCCAGCAAGTAAAAGGACATGGCACCCTGTTCCATCCCCTCAGTATCCCAATCAATGTGTACAGTGGCACTTTCTCCATGTTCTCCACTGGACACCTCCAACAACTCTAAAGTCTGCAAATGTACCCCACAAAGGGAATACCATGCCTTATACACATGCCTTGTATGGACAGATGCCAATAACTCAAATGAATACCCACATCATACTGTCAATGTAGGTGCAATCACTACCTCAGTTACATAGCCAGGTCTCACCAAACAAGGTCAGGAATGGTACATCAGAAGCTACCAGTCTGTCCACATAACATGCCCCAGAGACCTCAAGCACACTTCCACACTTCAAAGATCATGCATGTGGGACATGTGCACAACTCAGACACTGTCCATGTTATGGAATATAAATCACATACATTGGAAGCAGTGCACATCACTGGCCACCCACAATAGAAATCTGGATGAGTGGCTGGGGAATACAATACTCACCCCTGGGGACCACTCCAGCGACTATACACCTGAGCTACACTGGGGGCTATTTTCATGCAGCCTGATGCCAGGGTATTCCCATGGGCTAGCCTTGTAGACTCTTCATACTCATTCACCTACTACACACCTATATAGCAATGGATCTCAGTACTGGCAAATGTTTGTGTGTGTGTGTGTGTGTGTGTGTGTGTGTGTGTGTGTGTGTGTGTGTGTGTGTGTGTGTGTGTGTGTGTGAATAATAATCCCAATGTGTTTGGTTGATGAATATCCCCTGTAGCTGTGGTTATTAGCAATCGGAGGTATGTCCAAACCAGAACATGTACCATTCTCCATTCTACAACAGATGTTGTAAATCAACATATACCTATGTACTACCCTCAGCCCTATAATCTGTGAGGCATATGCTATCACTGTGTTGCAGACCAGGGATTACCATGCACACACAGTACCCTGCCTATGACATGCTGGATGTGTTACCAGACTGCCATACCCAATGACCTTGCTGCAGGGCCACATCCTGGTGACACTCAGATGCCTAGAACAGAAATGGGATACACCATGTGAGAACACATTCAATCAGCACTTCACTTGTGGGGGTGAGAGGGGTAAAGCTGGCACTGAATGTGTTACCAAGACTGTGGCCAATATATGTTGTCTCAGGATAGGTATTAGCATTGTGCAGTAACTCGCAGTACTTGTGTTTAATGGTGTGGAGGTTGTTGATGTAACTATTAAAGGCTGTTGTGATGGTTATCAGTGTCTGCTGCATTTCTGCTGTCATAGATGCCTGTCGGGGATGCCATGAGGTATCCAAAGTTGTGTTTGAGGCTAATAAGGGAGTTCAACAGTCATGGGACACCACCTTTCCCTGCAACAGTGTCCTCCTTCTGATGTATACTTTAGTAATGGCAGGGGACCATCACATTGTATCCCAGTGTTTGGAGGACAGTGTCTGGGTTCTGTTGGTTCTGGTTAGTACCATGCATTCATGTACCTGTTTGTACAGTGCCTATGTGCATGATTCCACAGTCATGCAGCTATTTCCCTTTGCCATGGGTGCAGTGAAGACATCCACCCCGGTTTTCATAGCTACAAAGTCAGCTTTGGAGAGGTTTTGTCAGGTGGTTATCTTTGTAGGGGAGGGTGACCGACATGTTGAGTTCCATGTTTATTACAGCCTGTGTGAATCTCACCATGCAGGGATTAACATCTGTGGATGAGCAACAGTCCCATATTTAAGTGGTCAACACAGGTCAAGGTTGTTGTATCCTCTACCAAGGGTCAGTATGAGCTTGTCTAGGGCAATGGAAATGATAAATCCCAGAAGTGTTGGGCCACTGCACTGGCACTTGGCTACATTCCCCAGGTGATGGAGGGGTAGTTGAAGATTCATACTATGTCAGTGTTGCGTTGGACCATCACAGATGGCAGGGTGTTGAGGAATGTGTATTGACAGTCTAGGGAAATAAATGTGGACCCATAGCCGGCTATGGTCTGGATTGCACTATTACCCCAACGCAGTTGTACTGGAAGTATCTCCAATGCATTATGATGGGATACTAGGCTGGAGATGTTCCTATCCATAATGAATACGGAGACACCACCACCTGTGGAGGTGTGGTGTGGTCCATGTTTGGGGGCTGACAGCTATGGAATGCATCATAGTCTAATACTGCAGGTCTACTGTCTGCTGCTGTAAACCACCTCTCCATTACAGCAGACATGTGTCCTCCACTCTAACGACTGCTATGAGTGACTGCATCCTGATAGATGTCCACTGTTGAGCAGCATGACCCTCAGATTGCATACATGTGTAGCTGTTATGGTGGTAATACCATTAGGATCACTGCCTAATAAGGCACCATAGGGGTGACAAGACACTTAGCCAGTACCAGGCAACCCAGTGGTGACAGATGTAGGACATCTGTGGCAAGTCATTGGGTTCTGTCAATCATGTCATCTCAAGCAGAGAGGTTCTGGATCCCCTGAGAATGACACATAACATGTAAGCCTATGTGGCAGTCAATCATCTTTTGATAGTACCACAGCATCATTCTATGTGACAGCAGTACACAGCCCAAGGCTACTGTCACACCTCTCTGGACAGCATAATTAGAGAGTTCAACCATGTCTCCTGTCATGTAGTCCAGGGAGGTGTGTCCCAAGTCATTAACACCCACATGGAAACGGGGTGATACTCATTGTTGCTGTGGAGTGACATGACTGGCTGTGGCATGTGTTAGATGCTGGCATGTGATCGATATTTGGCTGTTACCTGCTCCATATTCAACTTAGTGAGTGGGATGTGTGTGCCTCAGTATTGAGTTACCCATGATCACTGTATTGTGCAAGGTGGTTAGCCTTAGGAAATTAGGTTGGGGGCACACTGTGTAGGTTAAATATGTGTCTCTTGGCATGTGCCATGTTTCAGTATTTGAGTGGGTGTCTGCCTTGCTGGTCTGTGCTGCTTGGATGAATGTCCATTAACTAACTCTGGGAAGTGGGTGCGTGGCTTTTCACTGTAACTCATGGCTGTCAAAGTGGGTGTCATGGTGAGCTATGTGTTCCACATCATGTAGTGCAGGTGTTGATGTTATCCTCTTGACCTGCTAGTCCAGTCTTTGCTGGAGAGTGCATATGTCCACATTGGGTGCTACATGGGTAACCCTCACAGGTCTTAGTGTTTGGAGTTTAGAGGGGAGGGTTGTCTGTGTACATGAGGCAGTTGCAACAGTGCCCCAGAATGGACAAGTGCACCAGGGTAATGGGTGAAAGCATAGATAACCACCTTTTAAACATGCTAGGAGGGGTGGACATTACTATTAAATACTGGGGCTACATCTGTGATGAACAAGTACTGCTGATGGCTCCCAGGTGTGCCACACTTCTTGATATGATAACATGGTGAAGTGCCAAGCCTTAATGCTAGTTGAAGTGCAAGATAGAAAGAAGTAGCATGATGTATGGGTGGAACAGAAAGCAGACTGTCTGCTACCTGTAATACTTTACCACAGCTGTGCAGTTATCAGCAGCTTTGACCATGTGAAAATTCAGTAATCTCTATAGCACATATGGTGACTGTGTAACACTATAGTAAACATACCTAGATAGGCAGGAGTTCTAATCCCAATGCTGGCAAGTATATGTGTATGAATCATGTACTGCTTGGCTCTTATCATTTTTGATCTGTGTACTACCCTTTACACTTCCCTTCACTCCAATTTAGTAGACCTGTTGATGTCATCCACTTTAAAAGTACCTTTGGAAGAGGTGGAAGTGTATAAGCTCTGTGGCTTGTCTGATAACTGAGTAACACTGTAGTAAACATATCTAGCTAGGCAGGAATTCTAATCTCAATACTGGCAAGTGTGTTTATTTGTGTGTGAATCATGTACTGTCTAGCTCATACCATTTTGACCTGTGTACTACTCTTTACACTTCCCTTCACTCCAATTTACTAGACCTGTTGATGTCATCCACCTTAGAAGTACCTTTGGAAGAGGTGGAAATGTATAAGCTCTGTGGCACGTCTGATAACACTATAGTAGGAATACCTAAATAGGCAGGAGTTCCAATTCTAATGCTGGTAACTGTGTGTGTGAAGGCCATATCTTGTGTGGCTTATACCATTTTGATGTGTATACCATACATGGCTGGTGACCTACCTCCCACTGCCATTACATTATACAGTGTGGTAACAGCATCTGCCTCACATGCAGCAGGTTAAATCATTGTACAGTCCTCTGTACAGATGTGTCTGGAATATCCATATGTTTGAAACCTATACGTGGTCAGAAGTGGTCTGGGTGCCTTAACAATGCCCATGTATGTGATATAGTAGCCAAATGGGCCACAGTGAGTGTACTGACACATGAGCTATCATATCTGACAGAAACATCATGCTGATAGGACATCTGCCACCCTCACAGGTGGCCAGTCTTATAGGTGCAATATATGAGTCCAGATGCTTTGTTTTACAAGTTAAATGTACCTGTTATGGGTCACATTAAAGGCTGGAAGATGAGTGGACTGTCATATTGTGGTCCTAATTAGTATATAACAGGAACACCTTGCATCTTAAGAGGGGTGTGTAAACAATTTATATCCACTGTATACCAGTAATGTGTCACGCATGACCCTATCTTAGGCCATTAGTCCAGCACAATTTGCTGGCCTCTGTCTAGATGTCTTGGCACTGACAAGTTATGAGGTATGCTACAGGAATGTTGAATTCACATCAGATAGGCCCCAGTGGTGACCACTGTGATTCAATACAGTTAACCCCAGCACAAGTGAAGATGCACAACAAGCACTATAGCTATTACATAAAGCAATATAGCTATTACTGATGGTTGTGTGAATGGTAAATTGCATGCACTTCACATGCCTGGGGTATTGCCAGGGAACAGCAGAACAATGGCATACTCACCAGCTTCAGGCTGCTGTCCCATATGCAGACCAAAGGGGTCCTAGGTACTTGTGAGAGGGAGTTATTGTCAGCCGATGCACATGTGGCCTTGGTATAGGATGGATGCAACATGTCTGCACATCTACAGTACTAACTGCAATAATACACAATGTCCTATCCTCACCATAGATGTGCACCTCTGTGCATTAGAAAACCCCATCCACAACTGCAATCAGACCTGACACATGCATGTAGATACAATACAGATACATGTATGTCTGATACATTACTGTACTAATCCCCACAGGGCTCTTACCTGCATGCTCCTCAATGTGTGTGTGTGTGTGTGTGTGTGTGTGTGTGTGTGTGTGTGTGTGTGCAACCCACCTCCACAATGCTTCCCTCAGTGTCATGGCTTGTGCATTTGGCGTGTGGCCCAAGTGTGGTGAGGAGCTCCTCGGTGGGTGTCAGTAGAGGCTGGATGGCTGGGCCACCACCTGTGGTTAACCGGTCCCTCACTACAACAGCAGCCCATTGACAGGCTTGGCATTTGAGGTAAACGACCCGATGCTGCACATGCTCACAAGTTCTGCTGTGCAGGCCACATCATTTACTCTGTGGCCCACACTGTTCCATAGCGCAGTCCTCTCCCACACATCTTCTGATCTCCTTCCAAATGACAGGGCATAATGTCCAATCACATAATGGGTGATGATGTTTGTTTCCCCAACAGAGAATGCTGGTAGGTGAGCACTCTGCATGTTATCTGGAAGACATAAACAGGAAAATGGTCACAGGACCTCATACGGTTGTCAAAATGCACATCAACAGTGGATATTACTTGAAAGTAATCCAGACTACCCCAGAAATCTCCAAGCTATCATGGCTATAGCAGCTTGCATTACACGCCTGTCCCTGAGCTATCTTATTCCCCCCAATGTTGGACACTTGACTGCATAATCCTCTATCCTTCATTTATTTCTGTGTAGAGGGTTGACAATGTGCATCTTACATGTGGATGGTGTATGGATGGTGGCAGGTCTGTGTTTGACTGTGGTGTGTGATGGAGCTCTGAGCACATCAGAGTTCATGTAGGAGGCAGACTTTGATGTTAGTATGCCCCATGGAGATATACTGTTGTTGCCATCAGTAGGCAATATGTACATGCTCACCATTGCTGAGGGGAGGAGTGTGGTTGATGTGCCTATCTCCCTGAACAACTGGGGTGGACAAGGTGGTGATGTTCCCACCTAACCTGTGTGATGCAGGTTGCCTATATCCACGGCATGTGGGTATGAGGTGCTCTTTACCCCTAGTACAAGGTGAATTGTGTTGTGTCATCTGACACATACAACATATGTGGAGACATGGCTGCAATTTTCCTTGGTGGTGTGGATATGTCCAATTCATAGTCATAGTCAGCCTCACAGGAAGTCATCTGTAAATTTACATGCTTGCTCAGATATAGGTGGACTTGCTTCAAAGTTGTTGCCTGCACATATGTGTCCCTGTACCGCCAATGTAGCAACCTATCATGTGGTTTGTGTATTGCTGGTGTCCACCAAAGGGGATTTCTCTACCTTGGTGGAGGCTGGATATACAAGTCAGGTACTGCTGTGTCCATATAGCTACAGTGGATATAAAGGGTATGCACCCCTGATACTCTGCCTGGTATTTGTGCAATTGGAACATGACACCACAGTAACTCATTTCATAACAATTCCCACCTGTAGTGTGACCTATAGCCTGTACAATTCAATTGAAAACATAACAATCAGGTCTGTGAAAACATATGAAAGTAATACTCAGTACAATAAGCCAGTTGAATGAGTGTGCACATCCTTAAACTGATATGTTGTGTATGCACCTCTTGAGATGGTTACAGCTTTCATCCGTCTTGGTCTGGACTCTAACATCATGGCACACCTTCACTTGGCAATAGTTGCTCACCTTCCTAGAAACATCTTTGAAAGTATTTCAATGGAATTGTACAGGTTAGGGGGTCACAAAAATGAGAAATGTTATGAAATGATCT
>NC_056737.1:1510940057-1510942557 GCF_019279795.1 Protopterus annectens
ACACACACACACACACACACACACACACACACACACACACACACACACACACACACACACACACACACACACACACACACACACACACACACACACACACACACACACACACACACACACACACACACACACACACACACACATACACACACACAGACACACACACACACACATATATATATATATATATATATATGTGTGTATATATATATATATATATATATATGTGTGTATATATATATATATATATATATATATATATATATATATATATATATATATATATGTGTGTGTGTTCATAGGTTCATAGGTTCATAGGTTCATACTAGGCTATCTGCCCTGAGGCAATTATAAGCCTAGCCCGATTCTGTATGGCTTACGCCACCCCTTGATTTGAGTATACTGTGCCCTTTTTAAGGTTTAGATTACTGTGCTTCTGTCTAATAGTGACACGGGAGTAATCCCTGGGACAAACCTACGATCCCCCATCCACTTATCGAGATTCTTGAAGAGATTTAGTGAGGTGTTCTGCCTCACATGAACTGGAATTCTATTCCAGAGCGAAGGGAGCCTCTGGGTTATGAACCTGTCCCTCCAGCAAGTTCTATTTATTTCTGTGCTGAGGTTCAAGTCCCTCAAGCATGCGGCTCTAAGGGATTTAGATTTACTGAGGTGGAGCATGTCCATTAATTCTGGATTTGACATAGCTTTGTATATCAGGCATAGATCGCCTCGAAGTAGGCGGTATGCAACTGAGTAGAGCTGGAGTTTTTTTAACCGAGCAGCATATGGCATCTGTTTGAGACCCTTGATCCTCTTGGTGAGATACTTTTGGGGTCTTTCTAATTGCTGCAGGTGTCGGGTAAGGTACATCCCAAAGGGCATTGTATTCTATGATGGGCCTGATGAGGGATGAATAAAGGGGCACAATTACCTCTCTTGATCTAGATGTGAAACCCTTCGTGATGAGGTGGGCTATGTAGAAGGTCTTTCTAACCACTTTGGCAATGTGGTTTTCAAAGGAGAGATTGCTATCAACTTGGGTCCCCAGGCCCTAATAACTTTCTCTGTACTTAATGGGTTTCCGCCTATGTGGTAATTTGTGGGCACATTGTTTTTGCCAAAGGGTATGACTATACATTTTTGGCATTTAGCTTTAAACCATGGCGCTGGCACCAGTTATCTGTCTCTGTGAGACTTTTTTGAAGGATGTTTGTGTCAGCTGGAGAGTTGATTATGGCGCCCAGTTTGCAGTCGTCTGTGAACTTGGTGAGCCATAGTCCTCCCACGTTTGCCTGTACCTCGGAAAAGTATATACCAAACAAGAGTGGTCCCAGGACAGAACCCTGTGGGATGCCACTTGTGACCGGTTTCGAGTGTGACATGGCTCCAGCAACTCTCACTCTGTGGGTTCTGTCTTTGAGCCAGTTTGCGACCCATCTTGTGACATAGGGGTTTATATTTAAGCTGGATAGCTTATCTATGATGCCCGAGTGGGGTATTGTGTCAAATGCCTTTGCAAGGTCCAGATAGGCTGTGTGGACTACCTTCCCTTTATCTACGGCTTTGGTGACGGTTTCAAAGAAGTCAACCAGGTTCAAAAGGCAGGATCTGCCCTTGACAAAGCCTAACTGGGTAGGATCTAGTGTCTGTAGGTCCCCAATGTCTTTGTTTATGAGCTCCATGATGATCCTCTCCATAGCCTTGCAGACTAAGCTAGTCAGGCTTATGGGGCGATAGTTTCCAGGGTCCGTAGAGGCTCCACCTTTGTGGAGTGGGACCACTGTTGCTGTACGCCATTCTGTGGGCACATATCCTCTAGTGAGGCTGAGATTGTATAGCTGTTTTATTTGAGGGATTAGTTCCTCTTGTAGTTCATGTAGGACGCAACCTGGGATGCCATCTGGTCCCATGGAAGCAGTGTTTTTTGCTTTGGAGGGCAGCCTTCACCTGAGCATCTGAGATGTTTGGGAGGCAGCCCTCTGCCGGGATAGATACTTGCTCTTTTGGGGGGTGGAGAAGTTTGCACTGAACCTGTCTGCCAGGATATTGGCGATGTCTGTGGGTTCAGTGTATTTTTGTCATTTAGAATCAACTCAGAAGAAGTCTGGGAGTTGCATCCGAGGTTTCTAACATAACTGAAAAAGCCTTATGAATGTCTTTGGTGTCCTGTGCAATTTTTCTCTCGAAGCTGGCCTTGGAGGATTTTATGAGGATCGTAATTTTTGCTAGTACTGATCAGAGATGCCTTCCCTATTAGGGATTTTGCTCTATCATGTAGTAGCTTCCTCCTTCTGTTGTACAGTTTATTTATGGCAGGGGTCCACCACACTGGACGCCTGCCTTTGGATGATTGGGTCTTGGTTTTGTTTGGGATAGCATGATCCATGCATTCCTGGAGATGTCCGTAGAATGCATTTATATAGGAGTCTGCAGTTTGGGCTGTAGTTTCCACTGGCCCTGGGGCCTTGAAGGATTCCACTTCGGTTTTGAGAAGTGA